>NC_083451.1:725452-737099 GCF_020745735.1 Hemiscyllium ocellatum | reverse complement strand
GAATTTTGGAGTTTTGGGAATTTATATCAGCTTTTTATTAGATGGCTTCATGATTGGATCTGCGTTTTTGAAAATGGAAACTGAATGTGAAGGGAGGACGTGAATAATGATAGATTATTCACTGTGGGATCGCAGTATATGGGATAGATTTTCCACGAGGGAAATAAATCAGCCAGCGGAGAACCCCTTCGTTGGTGGGTTTACTTTCTGTTTCCGAGAACGAATCACGGATGAAGCAGTTACAGTGGTTATGGAGCATGGTTCGAATATCCAGACTTATGGGAAAGATGCCAAAAAGAACGAATGGTGTAAAACAGCTGATGTCATTGATTGACTCAGTGAATTTGTTTTAACTTCGGAGCTATGGAAACATGTCTGACATTAACCTGCGAATCTGCAACTCTAGTCCGAAATATGGAAATGATTAATTTCTGCATCAATGGTATTATCGGATGAAGATGTGTCGTGTGTGTGCAATGTTCAAGAGGCAGACTCATGAAGTGTGTGTGTAGAACGGAAGTGGAAGTGACATTTGTGGCAACTTCGGGCTGCTTTGCGGTCCTTCCCCATGGCCAAGCTGTGATAATGCATGAGTGAGAAAAGGCAGCAGTATGTGTGTATTGCACAGACGTGGCGCCCCTCTACATCATGATATGTGTTTATCTTCCGTCCATACCAATTCTGTTCGGATTGCTTTTCCCTATCATCACGAGAGGGCTGAAGTGACCAATCCGAACAGAGGGAACAGTCAATGGAATAGTATTGATAAATGGAGGAAAGACATGAAATGGTCATGTAAAATTGGGATTGCACCTGTTCTGGTTATTATTTCAGGCATTCCGGTGCTGAAATGTTGTTCAAAATCGATAAAGGAAATGTGAAAAACAAAACAATCTTCTGATAACCATCGGGGCCACTAAATTCATAGGACACCATATTTCCACCCGATGGAGACATTGAATAACAATGTCACTAAGATTAATACCAGATTATCCGAAGTGTTTTCACGATATTAGCCGGGGGTTAATCAAAATGTACTCAGGCAGGAACTGATTTTCGGGGAATTAATACTGTGGGCTGATGTAAATCAAATCGAATAAGTAGAGCAATACAGGAAGACACAGAAGATACAGCTCGATGGGGTTGCCATTATTGAAGTGCTTGCTCATAAAATTAGTCAATTAATCAGTATAGAATTTGGGCGGCACGGTGGCACATTGGGCGGCACGGTGGCACAGTGGTTAGCACTGCTGCCTCACAGCGCCTGAGACCCGGGTTCATTTCCCGACTGACTGTGTGGAGTTTTCACGTTCTCCCCGTGTCTGCGTGTGTTTCCTCTGGGTGCTCCGGTTTCCTCCCACAGTCCAAAGATGTGCGGGTCAGGTGAATTGGCCATGCTAAATTGCCTGTAGTGTTATTTAGGGGTATGGGTGGGTTGCGCTTCGGTGGGTCAGTGTGGATTTGTTGGGCCGAAGGGCCTGTTTCCACACTGTAAGTCTAATCTAATCTTTTTTTTATTTGAAAAGAATGATAGGATTCTTGAAATCTTGGACAAAATGAAATATGTCATGTCCATTGTTTTTGGGTCATACACAAAGTAAGGCACGATTTGGTTCAAATACACAGTGGTGTGGTTCCTGATTGGGTCAGTTGTACTCAGTTAGCACAATTGATTCAATTTAACAGGACATTAGATGAATGCACATTAATGGTGCTCACGAAGTTCTGTCTGTTCAGTCGTTCCCAGTTGTAGGGCTTGTAACGTCAAAAGTGTAAGATCGGTTCTGATGATCCCCGTAATAAATCCAGGGACAGGACCATATACTCATCACCAGATTGGAAATATTGGTGTTGCCCAAAGAAATGACTATTCTCGGTACAACCTCTGATGGCACACATGCAATAAATCGAAATCAAATATTCCATGAGGTCACCTCTTTTGAAATGCAAACAAATATGATAGACTGCTACATGGTCACACCAAATTTGACTAGGGGCCCTAGATATCGGTGGACTGGAACGAGAGGAACTTGTGGAAATCACCCAGACCGTTTTAATCGCTCAGGACATGGGGCGGGGGAAGGACAGTATTTGACATTTACGACCAAAATGTCACATAAATTTGAAGCTTAAATTGTTCCATTCTATTTCGTAACTTTGCATCACTCTCTGCGTACCATTCCCTCAATGCCAACGTCCGATGATGCGCAACAAACAAGGACAACTGCATGCACTTACAGTATTTGATAAGCTTAATGATGGACTTATGGAGTTCGGAGACGTGGCTGCGGCCCCCTATTCCGCACTTAACTGAACAATTCAAGACATAAGATAAGTCATACAGTACAATCGCGCCATCAGCTACAAAGGGAAATGAAGTTCTTCAAGAAGAGAGACAATGAGAATTTCAGAAAGAACAGTGGTGGGAGAAAGTATGTAACTGAGGAAAGAATGTCACTATACATCAATGGATCAGGATAGTGATTCATCTCGCACTAGGAGTTAAGTGGCAATTGGCAGGATGATGTTTTGTATGTCACTTCAACGGCATGGACTGAACAGGAAAGTATGGATCCAGAGAAAGGAAGAACAGAAAATGCGGAAAGAACACAATCCAGGATGTATAGATTTCATGTGATTGACTGTGATTCCTCAAATCAGTTGACTGCCAGCACCATGAGGACAAAAATACAGGAAAAGCAATTGACACTAAATTCAGATTTTCGGTTTTTGCATGGCAGATCTTTTCAAAAGGAAGGGACTGTTCAGTCTGCACATAATTGAGCAGCCTCCGGTGCCACAACTCGTCAAAAAAAGGCTCAAAGCTTGGGATAAAAATTGATGCCTGTGCCCTTCACGAGTTGAATAATAGTAGCTCCAAATAGTAAATCCAAAGTAGCGTAATTACGAGAGATTATACAGCTGCAGTTGTTTCAGCTGAAGACATAGATAAGGAAAGCTGAGACCACAATTAATTCGTGAATCTCATCTGGTGATCTTCTATTAATGATTTACCTATATACGAAACTGTCGCGAAAGCATTTCAGGAAACGATTCTAGTAAAATTAAGAGGGTAACCAGAGTCTAACAGCAAAGACAGCCCACATATCAGTACAGGGAATATTAAATCACAGGAACAGAAATTAGCAGGTAATGGAATCTGGTATGAATGCATCCATTGCAGGACACTCAACGATAAATTTAGGATTATCTAGAAATTTTACATGTTGTAGCCGGCAAATGTACTGGCAATGTACTGATGTGTCCATATTGAAAACTCTCAAGAACGCAGACAAGAGAGGATGGAAAGCATTATGAGGCTCTTGCAGGTACGAGGGTTTGACCAAACCCTGTCTTCAGAGAGCCATAAATTCATATGATCTGATGAATTGTAAAGTATGTACGTAATGAGTCAAATCATTGATGTGTAAATGCGAAAGAGCGGAATTAAATATTTGGGTATATTTTCATTTGTTCAGGAAATACATTGTATAATTTTAAGATGGACTCTTCCTACGAGTGTAACTTCAACGAAATCGCTGATGCTGGGATTGATTTCTTGAATGTCCTTTGAATTATTTGGTGTTGTACCCCAACGTACAGCTCTAAACATCAGTCTCTCAACAAAAAAAGGCAAGTTTACCATTCACTTTTTAATTGTTCAGGTATCAGAACACGGTGAATCCACATCAACATCACTCTGATCCTGAGGGTTTCACATAGTCCTAACTCTAATCATGAACTCCTGAATCATCATGGTTTTATGCCTCATGGAAGTTTAGATGGCAGTATCACGTCCATATGTTTAATTGGAAATTTACTGATTGCGAAGGGTGGATTACTGAAAGATTAGACTGCTGAAGAGTTTGGAGGTAATGTGATGCACTGGTGGCCTGATACAATCAAGGATCTGAAAATTGTAATAATGTTGAAATAACTACAGGCTTACAAGCTAATTTCTGTTCTGAAATTAAAATGAAATATTCCTTTACATTTGAGCCAGGAAATCAGGTCTTCCCCATGATACCCATTCTCTCCAATAAGAACGTTCTGGCGATTACGATCCATCTGATATTCAGTTACACTCCTCATGCAAATACGCTGGCAACAAGAGCAGGTCACAGACGAAGAATCGTCGAACAAGTCACTCAAAAGCTGACATTCCTAGGAGAAAGTGAGGACTGCAGATGCTGGAGATCAGAGCTGAAAATGTGTTGAAGGAAAAGCGCAGCAGGTCAGGCAGCATCCGAGAAGCAGGGGAATCGACGTTTTGGGTATGAGACCTTCTTCAGGAATCCTGAAGAAGGGCTCATGCCCGAAACGTCGAATCACCTGCTCCTTGGATGCTGCCTGACCTGCTGCGCTGTTCCACCCAACATTCCTAATCCTGCATATCTACTCCAACCTCAAGTCAGGAGTGTGGCGATAATCATGCAGACCCAAGAATATTCAGAAAAATCTTGAGAACATTCAGAACAAATGGGCACACTTTATCGGTATCATGTTCACAAACAATGAACCTCTCCAAAGCCAACTGCTACAGTCAACAGTGCCCACTATGTCCAAAATGTAATAAGAAAGGGAAGTAACAATTCTGAGACAGAAACTTCCACCCCCAAGTCATTGTTAACTTGAGCAACGGCAGCACTGGTTCCTGGAAAATTATTCCCAAGCCAAACAATAAAGTGGGCTAAAAGTGCATAGTTATTCAACCACAATTGCCGAATCATGATCATTCTTTCCTTCTGGTCACCGTGAATGATATAAACACAGCACGTGGCTTGTCGTGTTCAAGTGCGCAGATCTTAGCCTCCTTCTGAAGGTGCACATTTGGACTGAAAATAATTTCTGAAGATTGACCGACACCGACTTGCCACGCAAGAACCTATGAATTTAAAAGGAATCCGCCTGAGATTCAAAAAGGAGAAAGACCAATTTTGTTTACTCTGCAGTTAAGGGAATGTTACCAATTTTGAAAACGACCAATAAGAAGGCAATCTTTTGTTCCTTGTCGTTAACAACTGCACACAAAGTGAAAACACAAGGCTGTTATATCAGACACATTGATCCAATTCTCCACATGGCACGTTATTTGAAATGTGCAAATGTGTGAAAGGAGATATATGCGTTTTGGGAGAGTGTTTCTGGTGGCACGGTATTTAAGACTATGACCTCAATGTGTCAGCGATCCAGATTCAGTGCCAGCCACGGGCAACTGTGTGACGAAAATTGGAATGTTCTAATGTGAGTACACCAGTTTCGTACCTTTGTACAAAGAGTTTCAGTTTAAGTCAATTGTCCCCATCAAATCTGTTCAGGTACAGTAAGTGGGTGAGCCATGAGAAATGTTATGAAATAGGTTTAAGTCAGGAGTTGGTCTGTGAAGGATGCTCTTCTGATTGTTGGTATGGACTCGATGCCCTCAATGCGTGGTTTTACAGTGTAATTATTACATGAATTTACGATTTTTTTCTGTTTGGAAGCCTCACTATTCTGAGGTGCCCGGCATGGATCTGCATACATTGTTAAACATCGAGCAATTAGTTCAACGGATATATTGTGGATTGTATATTCCAAAACCGGAAAAGAAGCATTATACAAGGATTAATCTGCGCAACATTATCTATCCTGATCAATTTCCGGCGATTACCATTGACCAGAACTCAAGAGAATTCACTCAATAAACATAATAGCAAAAAGAGAAAATTAGAAGATCGGTACAATGAAACATGCGAATCACCTCCTAACTCCAAAGGCTTCCCACCATCAGTTAAAGTGTTATAGGCTTCACCACACTTGCCGGGATGAATTCAGTACCAACGACATTCAAGGACTGTTGACCAAGTCCAAAAGAAATCGGCTCGCTTCAATGGAACAATATAGAAAGGCATTTGCATCATATGTAAGACAATACTCGAACCAAAAACATCACCTTCAAGACACATACTATGCTGACTTGGTACTATTTTGCCGTGCAATTAGCATCGTCTGTTCGAATCCTGGAAATCCCTCCCTGACAGAATTATGGGTATCCCAACAGTACAGAAACGGCAAAAGTTCAATAACACAAGTTTCCACCGCATTCTCGTGCGTAACTCAGACTTATTCGAGAGGCTGAGAGGGTGATAGATAGAATCTGCATGGACGTAGTTACGCCGGAGAACAGAGGTAGTTGCGTAACAGTTAGAGGTGGGTAGGGGAGGAATCAGGCAGTGCAGAGATTCACTGTGGTCATTCCCCTCAAAAATAAGTATACCGCTTTGGATACTGTTGGGGAGGACGGCCTAGCAGTGGTAAGCTGCAGTGACCGGGTCTCTGACACGATGTCCGGCTCTGAGGCTCAGAAGGAAAAGCGGGAGAGGAAGAGACAGTTAGAGGGACAGACAGGCTGTGCTGTGTACATGGGCGAGACTCTTAAATGGTTTGTTGTCTCCCGGGTGCCAGGGTCCGAGATGTCTCACAACATGTCGTCAGAATCCTTGAGAGAGAGGGTGTGTATTGGCACCAATGACATAGGTGGGAAGAAGGGTGGGGAGGCTATTCAGAAGCTCAGGCAGTTAGGCTGGAATCTAAGAGCTAGGAAAGACAGAGTTGTCATCTCTGAGTTGTTGCCGGTGCCACGTGACAGTGAGGCAAGGAATTGGGAGAGAGTGCAGTTGAACACATGGCTGCAAGGATGGTGTCGGAGGGAGGGCTTCAAGTATTTGGACAATTAGACTGCATTCTGGCGAAGGTGGGACCTGTGCAAGCAGGACGGGTTTCACCTGAACCAGAAGGGCACCAATATCCTGGGAGATAGGTTTGTTAGCATTCTTCGGAGGGGGCAGGGGTTAAACTAATTTGGCTGGGGAATGGGATCCAGACTTGTAGTCCAGCAAGTAGGTTAGCTGTCTTACAGGATGTCCACGAATGTAGGGAGGCTTTGGAGAAGACAGGGAATACTTGTGGACACAGAGATGGGCTCAAGTGTGTATACTTCAACGCAAGAAGTATTAGAAATAAGGTGGGTGAACTTAAGGAGTGGATTGGTACTTGGGACTACGATGTTATGGCCATCACGGAAACGTGGATACAAGAGGGACAGGAATGTTTGTTGGAGGTTCCTGGTTACAGATGTTTCAGCAAGATTAGGGAGGGTGGTTAAAAAAGGAGGGAGTGTGGCGTTGCTAATTAGAAATAGTATAATGGCTGCAGAAAGGCAGTTCGAGGGGGTCTGCCTTTGGGGCAGTATGGGCTGAAATCAGAAATAGGAAAGGAGCAGTCACCTTGTTGGGTGTTTACTATTGGTCCCGAAATATTGACTGGAGGCTCTTCAGATCAAGTAGATTGGACGGGGCAGTGTTTGTACAGTGTTTCCATGAAGCTTCTCTAACTCATTATGTAGATTGTCCGACCACAGCGGAGGCTATGTTGGATTTGGTGCTCGGTACAAAACCGGGACAAGTGATGGGCTTGTTTGTGGTGATGGTGACCACAATTCTGTGACTTTCACATTGGTTATGGAGAGAGATAGGTGCATGCAACAGGGTAGGTTTTACAATTGGAGGAAGGGTAAATACGATGCTGCAAGACAGGATCTGAGGAGCATAAGTTGGGAGCATAGTCTATCATGGAAGGATGTCTTTCAAATGTGGAACTTTTTCAAGGAACAGATACGACGTGTCCTTGATATGTATGTACCTGTCAGGCAGGAAAGAGATGGTCGTGTGAGGGAACCTTGGTTGACGAGGGAGGTTGAATGTCTTGTCAGGATCAAGAAGGAGGCTTGCATAAGGTTGAGGAAACAAGATTTAGACCGAGCTTTGGAGGGATACAGGATAGCCAGGAGGGAGCTGAAGAAACGGATTAGGAGAGCTAAGATAGCGTATGAAAAATCTTTGGCGGGTAGGGTCAAGGATAACCCCAAGGCCTTTTATGTATCTGTGAGAAACATGAGAATGACGAGAACGAGCATAGGTCCGATCAATGAAAGTCGTGGGAGACTGTATATTGAGTCGGAAGAGATAGGAAAGGTCTTGAATGCGTACTTTTCTTCAGTATTTACAAATGAGAGGGACCGTATTGTTGAAGAGGAGAGTATGAAACGGACTGGTAAGCTAGAGGAGATACCTGTTTGGAAGGATGATGTGTTGGGCATTTTGAAAACTTTGAGGATAGACAAGCCCCTGGGCCTGGCGGGATGTATCTTAGGATTATGTGGGAAGCAAAAGAGGAAATTGCAGAGCCGTTGGCAATGATCTTTTCGTCTTCACTGTCAAGGGGGGTGGTACCAGGGGACTGGAGATGGCGAATGTTGTGCCCCTGTTCAAAAAAGGGAATAGAGATAACCCCGGGAATTACAGGCCAGTAAGTCTTACTTCGGTCGTAGGCAAAGTAATGGAAAGGGTACTGAGGGATAGGTTTTATGAGTATCTGGAAAGACACTGCTTGATTAGGGCCAGCCAGCACGGATTTGTGAGGGGTAGGTCTTGTCTGACAAGTCTAATTGAATTCTTTGAGAAGGTAACCAAGCATGTGGGTTAGGGTAGAGCAGTGGATGTAGTGTACATGGATTCTCGTAAGGCATTTGATAAGGGTCCCCATGGTCGGCTTATTCGGAAAGTCAGAAGGCATGGGATAGTGGGAAATTTAGCCAGTTGGATGGAGAACTGGCTAACTGGTCGAAGTCAGAGAGTGGTGGTAGATGGCAAATAGACAGTCTGGAGCCCAGTTACGAGTGGAGTTACGCAGGGATCAGTTCTGGGTCCTCTGCTGTTTGTAATTTTTATTCGTGACTTGGAAGAGGGAGTCGAAGGGTGAGTCAGTAAATTTGCAGACGATACGAAGATAGGTGGAGTTGTGGATAGTTGGAGGGCTGTTGTCAGCTGCAAATGGACTTAGATACGATGCAGAGTTCGGCTGAGGAGTGGCAGATGGAATTGAACCCTGTCAAGTGTGAGGTTGTCCATTTTGGAAGGACAAATAAGAATGCGGAATGCAGGGTTAACGGTAGGGATATTTGTAAGGTGGAGGAGCAGAGGGATCTTGGGGTCCATGTTCATAGCTGTTTCAAAGTCGCCACTCAGGTGGATAGAGCTTGGTTCTTTACCCAGAGGGTAGGTAGGGCCATGGAAAGCGCTGCCTGTGGGAGTGGCCGAGTCAGAATCATTGGTGATCTATAAGCAGCAATTGGATAGGTACATGGATAGGTGCTTAAGCTAGGACAAATGTTCGGCACAACTTCGTGAGCTGCTGGAAAATGACGCAGGAGAGATAGTCGTGTGGGAAAGCGAAATGGCTGAAGAAATGGATAATTAGCTTTTTTCAGTCTTCACAGTGGAAGGGGTGAGAAATTGCCCAAAAATCTTAAGAGGTGAAGGGGCAATGTTGTGTTTGGTGACCATCATCAAGGAGAAGTTTCTTAAAAACCTAAATGGCCTGCGTGTGGATTACTCTCCCGGACAAGGTGGAACACACTCTAGATTCCTGCGTTGGCCAATGGATGAGACATTGGAGAGTTTAGTGATAAATTTTCAGGGAACAATCGAATCAAGGAACGTTCCAGAAGCCTGTAAAGTCGCTAAATTAACACTCTTATTTAAAATAAGACTGTGGCAGAAGATGGAAAATTATATTACTAATTAGACCAACTTTGTTCCTCGGTATGATCGTGAAATCCATCGTGAAGGATGGCTAATTTCAGAATACTTGGAAGTTGAGAGAAACTCGAGCAGATTCCGTATGTTCTTCATCAAGTTAGGTCATGCCTGAAAAATCTGCAAGCATTCTTTGCGGAATTAACGAGCAGATTAGACCAAGAATGTATTCAGGAGAAAATGGAGCAATTATATTCGGGTTGAAACCAGTGTGAGTTCTAAGTAAAAGAATTGTAAGAGTTGAGCCGGTGAGCCTTACATAAGTTGTAAGAGAATTATTGGAGACGTTTCTAACGAACGCAATTTACTTGTTCTTTAAGAAGAATGGACGTACTAGCAATGCTCAGCACTTCTATTTACGAGAGATGTCTGAGAACATAGAACATAAAAGATTACAGAGCAGCACATACCCTTCTATCCACAGTGTTGTGCTGACCTGCGAAAGCAACCTGTGTCATTCTAATCGACACTATTCTATTATCTTCCACACGTTTATCCAATGGCTTTTTAAATGCCCTCAAAATTGGCGAGTATACCGGTGTTGCACACACGGCGTTTCACGCATTTTCTACTCTGAGCAAAGAAACTACCTCTGACATGTGTCCATTTCTATCACCCCTAAATTTGAAAATATGTCCCCTCGTGCCAGCAATCATAATCCAAGTAAAAAGGCTCTCGGTGATTGTCCAATCTGATTCTCTGATGATCATATATGCCTCTATTAAGCCACCTCTTAACCTTGTTCATTCGAACAAAAACATCCTCTAGTCATTTAGCAGTTCCTCATTAGACCTTCCCTCTATAGCAGGCAACATCCTGGCAACTCTCTTCTGCGCACTTCCCAATGCTTCCGCATCCTTCATTGAAACTCCAAGACCAGAACTGTACGCAATGCTCCACGTGCGGCTATGGTAGAGTTTTACAGAGCTGCACATGTCCACCTGGCTCCGCAACTCAATCCTTCTCCAAATAAAACTAACACCTCTTATGCCTGCTTAACAATGCTATCAGCCTGTTAGTGAAACTTTCAGGGTACGTGGCACTTTGACACCGAGATCTCTCCGTTCATCCACACTGCCAATAATCTGACCATTAGCCGAATATTCGGCACTCCTGTTACTCCTTCCAAAGTTATTAATGTCTCACTTTTCTGCATTAAACTCCATTTACCTCATCTCTGTGCGTCTGTAACCTGCAATTTCCTTCTGCACTGTCCACAACTCCATCAACTTTTGTGTCATCCGCTAAATTCCAAACCAAATTTTCTTCACTCTCAACCCAATCATATATATAAAAAAAGGCAAAATGCAGTGGCCTGAAAATACATTCTTGCGGGACACCGCTGGTAACTGAACTACAGCATCAGCATTTCCCATCAACCACTAAACTCTGTATTCGGACAGCCAGCCAATTTCTCATCCAAACCGCTGAATCACCTCAACTCCATACCTTCTCATTTTCTGCAACGGCCTATCATGGGGCAACTTTTCAAATACTTAACTGAAATCAATCTTCACACCTCAGCCATTTTACGGTCGTCAATCTATTTTGTCATTTCTCAAAGGACCGAGTAGGTTTTCTGAGGCACTACCTACATTTCAAAAAAATATTGTCTGTTATTATCAAACTAACTCATTTTTAATGATTATGCATGCCAATAACAATTTTCAAAACTTTAACCACAGCAGAAGTGAGACTCGTTGGTCTCAAATTATCAGGGTTGACTCCAACCCACGTTTTGAACAAACACTTGCTATCCACCAGTCTTCTGGCACTATTCGTGTAGATTACGATGAAACAAAATTCAAAGTCAAAGTCTCGGGTTTCTCCTGACTAGCTTCCCAGCGAATTCTAGGATAAATCCCATCTAGCACAGGAAACTGAACTATTTTTACACTTTCCAGATTGGCTAACACTTCCTCCTTATGAATCTCAATCCCATGTCTTCTGATAGCCTCTATCTCAGTATTCCCCTCGACATCATTGACTTTTTCCTGTGTTAATGCTCACGA
>NC_083451.1:541215-724952 GCF_020745735.1 Hemiscyllium ocellatum | reverse complement strand
AAATATCCATTTCGCTCTCTCCTAGCTCCTAGCTCTCGGTGCACAATTTCCCACAACCGTCTTGACTGGCCACAATCTTACTCCCGTCATTCTTATATTTCTGACATACCTATAGAATGTTAAGGGTCATCATTGATTCTACCTGCGAAACATTTCTCCTGTCCCCTCTCCCTCTGCTTCGCTCACTCTTTCGGTCCTTTCTGGGTAACGTGTAACGCTCAAGTGCCATAACTAAGCCTTTACGTCTCATCTTTACGTAATCCACTTTCTTCCTCTTAATAATAGATTCAGCGACTTTGGGAAACCAAGGATCACTCGCTCGAAAACTTCCTCCCTGTATGCAAAATACATACTTATCTAGGACACGCAGCAAGCTGTTCCAAGAACAAGCTCCACAAATGAATTGTGCCCACACCCTGCAGTTTCCTTCCCGATACACTGCATCCTTGATCTACCTAATGGCATGATAATTGCCTTTCCTACACGTGTAAGTCCTGTTCTCTCTTATATATCTTTCCGTTTCATACGCTAAAATAAATGTAACCGAGTTTTGGTCACTATTGCCAAAGTACTCAACTAACTCCAAATCTTACACTTGGCTGGGTTCATTACATGGTACCAAATCCAGTGTAGCCTCGGCTCTTGTTGGACTATCTACATATTATGTACAGAAACTCTCCAATACACTGAAGTAAAAACTACTCGAAGAATAGCGTTTCCCAGTCAACATTTGCAAAAATAAAACCCCATAACAACCAGACCATTACGTTCATTCCTATCCAGAATTATCATTGCAATTCCTTCCTGAAAATCTCTGTGCCTTCCCGAAAGTCTATAGAAAACTCACAACAGTTTGACTATCCTTTCCTGTTTCTATCCTCAGACCGTATTACGTCAGCAGATGAGTCCTCAAGAAACGTCCGTTCTGCCAATGTAACACTGTTCTTAACTAACAATGCCACACCTCACCTTTTATCACCTTTCCTGCACTTCCTTTATCATCTACACCCCAGACTCTGCAACACCTGGTCGTGTACCTAGTCTATCCATGTTACAAAATAGCAGGATTTCGATGTTCCAGGTCCCAACTGATGCTGTAGGTTCAGCCACCTTTTTAAACAGATGCTCCTGGTGTTGAAGTACACATACTTTCTGATTGCTGACACACTGCTGCCACCTTGAAGACTTATCTATGACTTTTCTACTTCCAATCTCTAGTGCACTGCACATGCAATTCAATTTCCCATCCCCCTCCTGAATTCGTGTAAACTCTTGTGAAGTGTATGAACAAATTTGCCACCAGAGGCCATTGGTAGCCTTCTGGTTCAGGTATATTCCATCGCGTTTGGAGAGATCCCACCGAGCACAGATTGAGACCCAATTATCCAGGCATACAAAAGCAACCGTGTCGCCACGTTCTCAACAAATCTTTCTATTCCTCGCCTCGCTAGCACGTAACATGTGGAGCAAAGCAGAGATAACACCTCTGTTTGTTCTATCTCCAAGCTTCCACCAGAGCTACCTTGGATTTTTGCCTTCCATCCGCAGCCCATTTCCTAATTAAGACTTTAGTGCTGGTTTGGATCAAGGCTTGAGACTGCTTTCCCTTCCATCTTAAGGATGCTAAAATGAAGAACCGAGCCATCACAGACCCTGGTACCTGGGAGGCATCACACAAAATGTGAGTCTCTCGGATCCCACATAATCTCCCATCTGCCCCCCAAATTCTGTAGTCCACAATAATAATGATCTCCACATCTCACCCTTCTCTTCTGAGCAACAGGGACAGACTCTCTGCTAGAGACCTGTATCACATGGTACCCCTGGTGAATCATCACCTCAAATGGATCGCAAGCAGCATATTGTCACTGAGGGGAATGTCCACAGGGGATTAATGCTATATCTGTCTGTTCCCTTTCTTCCTTCTGACTGCAAACCATGTATCTTTTTACCTCTACTGGAGGTGCGACTACCTCGCTGTAACTCCTCTCAACTACCCCTTCAGTCTCCTGAATGATCAAAGGTTTGTCTCCCTCTAACTCTATTTGCCTCACGCCGTTTCCAAGAAGGTTGTGTTGCGTGCACTTCCTGCCGTTGATGTCAGTGAAGACACTAGTCCTGATCGTTACCTGCCAAAAACTACAGAAGGAACAATCGACTGCCCTAATAGGTATTCCCAATGTCCTAAATCCCGAAAGAGAAAATTGAAAAAGTTAAAACATTAACCTTTTCCAATCTGGCACTCAGAAAACGTATTATTAATCATCGGAGGAGGATGGGTGGGAGCCACGACATTAATAGTGTTTCTGGTAAAGCATCCACTCCAATATATTACCTTATTTACTCAGCCTTCGGTGTCCACTACTGTTCAGTGTGGACTCATCCTAGTGTCTAGGTAGACATGATTTGGAGTTGCCGGTGTTGGACTGGAGTTTAAAATGTTAAAAATCACATAACTCCAGGCTGCAGTAAAAATGATGCAGCAAGGTGGACAAGACTTCAATACTGGACCACGCTGCAGACCAGAAATGGAGAAGAATAGACGTGACAGGATGGGGAACGTGAAGAACTGGAAGTACAAGAATGGGACGGTGACATGATGGCTCACAGAAGAGTAGAGCTGGTGCAGGACCAGATGTGCATGAATTCAGACGAAACTGAGAGAGCTCCGGGAGAGGGGAGGGAAGTGTGTTACTGCAGGAGAGCGTTATGAGGTGCAGGATATTGAACTGATAAAGGGACTGAGAAATCAGATATAACCCCCTAAAAGAAAAGTTTAGAATAACGGAACAACACAGTCAAATGTCACCAAACTCCATTGTAAAGCTCGCTGATCAAAGAATCTCCAAAAGATGCCCATGTCTCAATATCACAGTGCACGCTGTCTGATATTTTTCTGTGGATGCAATCTTCCATCCTTCCGGGTTGGGCAGCAATATTTGCCTCTCCCTAATAGCTCCTTAATAAGGTAATTGCCAGCTGCCAACGTGAACTTTTGCTTTGTATGTATACTGTTCGAGTTGCCACAGTTCCACTCGGGAGGGGGTTCTGGGAGATAAACGCAATCACAATGTAGGAACAATGATATACTTTTTTTAGATGGATTTGTCCACCACCACCGAAAACACCACCAAGCCTACCCGCAAGGTCACTTCCGTCAGTGGTATTCCCATGCACACTGACGTCAATCACCGCAGCAGACACCGAAGACACTGCTAACGTCATGCATAAGTCCAGTTTCATCGCATGGGATGTCAATGAATACCCCACGTCTGCTCACGATCATGACAGTTAACATCACATGATTTGATGACGGCTCAAATGATACCATGACCGCAATCACTCCTGAAGCAGTCTCTGTCCCACTCCCAACTACACCGCTCCTCTAGGTTCTTAGCTGCAGCCTTGCCGAGGTTTTCTTTACCATCCCCAGACCTCGACCATATCGAGAATGAACGGCCAGTCCTCACTGAAAGTCTGACTTCCTTGCACTTTGGTCCTGAGTCAAGGAATTCCACACGTGTTTCCAAATCATTATTTTTCTTCTGCTGCCTCCGTCTCCGTGCTTCATATACTCCATACATTATACACCTCGTGCTGGTCTGTTAGCTGCCGCCACCCGCTTCACCTCCAACTGCAGACATTACATTGACCACCTCAACCTTGGTAATAGATGAGATTACTTACAATGTGGAAACAGGCCCTTCGGCCCAACAAGTTCACACCAACTATCGGAAGAGCAACCCACCTAGGCCCATTCCCCTATATTTACCTCTTCAACTAGCACTATGGCCAATTCACCTAACCTGCACATTTTTGGACTGTGGGAGGAAACCCGCGCAGACACGGGGAGAATGTGCAAACTCCACACAGACAATTGCCTGAGGCGGGAAATGAATCCAGGTTGGGGGCGTTTTGAGGCAGCAGTGCTAACCACTGCGCCACCGTGCCACCCAAGAATCTTTCCACTCCTTTCACATACTCCAACCTCACATGCTCACAATGGACCTTCCTCAACTCCTTCTGATCCAAACCCAAAGTCACCATCAAAACAACGGACAAGGGTGTGCGCAGCCTTAGCATGGTGGTCAGAACTCTACACCGCTGATGTCAGGTGCATTCCCATGGAATGCTCCTCCAACTGCTCCCTCGACCATGACCTCACCTTCCATCAACAAACCATTATCTCCCAAATCGTCCAAAACTTTTTCATCACCGCTGATCTCCCATCCACGACCTCCCATCTCATAGTCCCAACATTCCAATATTCAAAACCATGACTGCTCCGGTCGCAACAGTGTCTGTCCATGCTCCTGCCAAACAGAAACTGCATTTTCATATCTTGACAGCATCCATTCCTCCTTGCTCCAGTAACTCCCCACATTGATTCCGATCATGACCCACTTCAACCCTTCCTCCAAGACTTTCGTTTCCACAGTTCTCATTGACTCATCTTCACCATGAACAACCATTCCTGACAATGATCCATTCATCATGGTGATGCCATGCAAGCCCTCAGTTCCTTCCTCTTCCACCAACCCTTCGAGCACCCCTGCACCGACACATTTATTTAAGTGGCAGAAATTGTTCTCACTCTCATAAACTTCTTCTTCGAATCCTGCCATTTTCTTCAGACCAAATCTGCACCCGCGTGGTCCCTTGCCATGCCTGCCTGTTCGTCAGATATGTGGAACAATCCATCTAAAGTAGTTAGCTTTGTTCCAATCCCCAACTTTTCCTCCACCGCTACATTGGTGACTCTGTGGGCGCCTGCCTGATCAACTTCACGAACACCTTCCACCCTGACCTCAAGTTCACTTGGACCTTCACAGACACCTCTCTCCCTTTCCTGACCTTTTGAATTACATTTCCATTGGCTCAAAATAGACATCAAATTCAATACTACCTACTACCACACCTACCTGGATTATTCATCCTCCAGCATCCCCTCCTGTGAAAACGCTATGCCATTATCCCAAATCCTCTGCCCCGGCCGTTTTTGCTCCCACGAGGAGCACGTCCATGCCACATAACCCAAACGGCCTTCTATTTCAAGGAAAGCAGCTTCCCCTTCCCAAGAGGTCATGAATGCCCTCCAGCCTTCCTTCCTCTCGTCCTTGAATCCCACCCCTCCAAAAAGAATAAGAATAGAATCCCACTGGTCCTCACTTTCCATCCCACCAATCTACCGATAAAGAACATCATCCTCCGCCATTCCCACCACCAACAGTCAGACCCACTCAGCAGAGGTATAATTTCTCTCCTCAACCCTCTCATCATTGCACAAAGACCATTCCTTCTTTGATTCCCTCGTTTGGTCCACACTCCTCAAAATGCCACTTTCCGCTTCTGGCACTTTTCCTTGTTGCTGCAAGAAATACAGAACCTGCGCCTTCACCTCACACCCTCACCTCTTTCCAAAGCCCGAAAGGGTCCTTACACGTGCAGCAGAGGTTTTCGAGCATATCCAAATACCTCAGCTGCTGTGCCCGTTGATCTCGATATGATGTCTTCTCCTTTGGGAGAGCTACATTTGAGGCTCATGAAAAGTAGGGTTCTGCATGGAGGGGAGTGAAAGAGGCTAATATTTTCGAACCTGCGGAATGCTTCAGAGAAAATCATTAGAACACAAGCAACAAACAAGCCCACCGCTCTCTGGACGATCACTTCATCTGCCCCTCCCACTGCAAAGCACACGCACGTTGTGGACATCCATCTTTGCCAAAAGCTTGCCAAACTATGCTTGAAGGAAGAACCACTCATCATCCACCTCACAACCTCGAACGACATGATATCAATATCGAATTCGCCATTTCCTCATCTCCACTCCCTCCAGCTCATCTCAGAAAGAACCCTTCGACATGGCACTGTCCATTTGAACTGTTCTACCTGCCCAAGTTCCTTTCCATCTATCTGTTCCACCTTCTGTGCCTACCTATCAGTATCACCTCCCGGCTGCACAGAATTAATGCCTCCCCAGCGAACTTCACATTAACCCCACTCCCGCCAATTTATCTCTCATCACCCTTCTCCGCCACAACCTCGATGTAGAACTTATGCCAGAAAAGTAGATGTTCCTGCTCCTCGGATGCTGCCTGACCTCCTGTGCCTTTCCAACTTGAAGCGTTTCGATTCAAAAAGGCATGCAGGCTATTTCTACACCAACCAGGCTTTTACGAACAGTCATAAATCCTGCCCCTCTGAATGCTCTGCAATCGTGTGCCCACCAATGACATAACACTGACTTGGGTGTAGTTCACAGTGGTAGCCCTATTCCCCTTCTGGAACAAGCCATTTGTCATAGTCAATCGTCTGTTGCTACTTCAGTGGATAGTAAAGATCTTGCCCGAAACAGCAATGTCTTCCCTCACTTCCCCTCGAAACCACAGCATATCCACCCTGGCACAAGAGCTTTACACATTCTCATGCTTTTCAGAATATCCAGCACATCTTGTTTCATAACATTAAACTGTTGGATAATACCAGCCTCTTTCACCCATCTCCATATGGAATCCTACTTTTCTCAAGCCTCAAATGTAGCTCTCCCTCATGGAATAGAGGAAACGACGAAATAAGTAGTTTTGTCGAAAGTGAGTGCAGCAAACGGACTTGTTGTGCACTACGCTGAATATTTAAATCATTGTTTAAGTATTCATATCAATAAGAAAAAAGCAATAATACAATGGAGAGGCAACTATACATTACTTGCAGGAATGGAGGCATTCTGCAGGATTCAACTCATAGCTCCTCAGTTAAAGCTATTTACCAACTCATCCTTGTCATTCACATAGAAAATGCAGCAATTAATGACTGGAGTGATATGTGTACTCTCTTTCATCATGAGGCTTATTCTGTTCTCGACGCTGTTTCAGTGTTCCCGTACGCATATTTGTGCCAGGAACAAGTCTACTGTCATTATAAATGTGCACTACCTTTTACTGATTTTACAATGCCCTGGAGTGGGTATTTTACATTGTTATTGAGCTTATTTCTAAATTGTTGTTGTTTTGCAGTGTAAATACAAGTGTGGGCAAAGAGAATGAGGAGCTGCATCATGGCAGAGGCACGTTTTCTTACAATTTGGAGATCTGAGCCAGAGGTATGAAATTCAATATTTGCAATTCAAAAATAGTATTATAAACAAGCGGTGTCGCGAATAAAATCACGAGAGTATCCAATATACTAAAGTGTACAATAATCAATTTTCCTTCGCTTCTACACCACTTCGTCTTTCTGATTCTCTGCAAAGTTTCAGTGCTGGAGCCCATGTTGTATTTTGCAATGCGTCTGACTGTCAGAACATTGAACAGTAGAACAAGAAAGAACGGGAGAAAATAAGTTAATATGAAATCAAACTTGACAATTACTTTCCATGGTGCGTAGTCAGCAAACATGAGTTTCAATCTCATTATCAGAGAACACTACCAATAAATCGATCATCATGTGCAAAGCGCCAGTGAAGAGTTTCAATGCAGCCCAGTACGCTCACATTTGTTCGAGCAATGTCGTCATTGTCGACAGGAATAGTGACAGAAGACTGGAGAATAGAAAATGTTGTCCCCTTGTTCAAAAACAGGAATGCATGCCACTCTGTACTTTAAAGAAAGGTGACCATTTCTTCGCTTGTTGATAAGTCTTGGAAAAAAGTCCAAGAGATCGGATTTCGTATCATTAAGAAAGAAATACGTTGATTAACGATTGTCAGCACGGTTTTGAGGAGAGTAGGTCGTTATTCACAAACTTCATTGAGTTGTTTGAGAAGATCGGCAAACATGCAGATGGGAGTAAAACGGTTGATGTGGTGTATGCGGATTTCACCAAAGCGTTTGTTTAGGTTCCTCAAAGTAGGCTATTACCTAAAATGCGGGGGCAAGGGATTTGGGGTGATTTAGCTGTTTGGATCAGAAATTGGTTAGCTGAAAGAAAGAAAAGAGTGCTGGTTCATAGGAAATCCTCATGCTGGAGACGGTTAGGAGTGGTGTACCTCAATGATCTCTTTTGGTGCAACTGTTGTTTTTCATTATTACAAATGACCTGAATGAGAGCATAAAAGGATGGTTTAGTCAATTTGCGGATGAAACTACGGTTGATAGAGTTGTGGATTATGCTGAAGAATGTTGCAGGATACAGAGGGATACAGTTAAGCTGCAGAACCGGGGCGAAAGTTGGCAAATGGAGTTTAATTTCGGAAAAGTATGATCTTATTCACTTTGGAAGGAGTAACTGAAATCTCGGGAACTGGGCTAATGGCCTTGACAGTGTACATGAACAGTAGATCTCAGTGTACCTGGGTATACATAGATCGTGATAAGTTGTTGCCACCGTTGATGGGCTTGTTGGGAAGGCATGCGCTGTATTAGTTTCTATTGTTAGAGAAGTTGAGTTTCAGAACTATGAGGTCGTGTGCAGCTGTACAAAACTCTGGTGCTGCCTCACAATGAGTATTATGTACACTTCTGTTTACTGCAGCACAGGTAAGATGTGGATTCTTTGGAAAGGGTTCAGAGGAGATTTACTCGGATGTTGCCTGGTATACAGGAAGATATGACGAGGAAAGGTTGAGTGACTTGGGGCTATTTTCATTAGAGAGAAGAAGATTGAAAGGTGACTGAAATGAAATATATTTAAAAAACTCAGTGGTTTAGATCGGATAGGCAGTTAGGGCATTTTTCTTCAGATTTGATGGTTAACACGTGGACATATAGTTTTAAATTGAGAGTTAATTTGTTACAGGACAGGTGTCAGAGGTGCTTTCTTCACTCAGAGAGCAGTTCGAGTGCAGAACGGCCTGTCTGAAACATTCGTAGATTCGACAATTTTATGGCCATTTAAATGGTCATCTTGAAGACATATGGATGGAAATGGAATAGTGTAGGTTAGATGGGCTTCAGATTAGTTTCTCAGGTCGGCGCAGCATCGAGGGCTGAAGGGCCTGTATTGTTTACTAGCTTCCCACATCAAGTAACCACAAATCGACCAAAGGTGGTAGTCACAGTGAGCCAGAGAGAAACAAATGTGGCTGCAAAACCTAACTTGTCGAGAGAAAACAAGTAGGTGTAATGAGTAGGAAATAAATTGCAGTTATCCACCTCAGTATAAAGCGCGTGAAAACGACGAGGATATCGTGATAGATACATTTAAGCAAAGAACAGCTCCCGCATGGAACAGGATGACAACTCTCCTGAGTTTAATTAATAGTGACAAAAAAAGCCAGAGCGTTCTGATTTGATGCGAATACAAAGACAAAATGAAATTGTCTGGTTTGGAAGAAGATAAAAACAAATTACTGCGGATGCTGAAATCTGAAATCAAAAGAGAAAACGCTGGAAAATCTCAGCAGGTCTGGCAGCATCTGTAAGGAGAGAAAAGAGCTGAAGGTTCGATTCTAACCGACACTTTGTCAAATCTTTGGCAGAGAGACATTTGGACTCGAAACGTCAGCTCTTTTCTCTCCTTACAGATGCTGCGAGACCTACTGAGATTTTCCAGCATTTTCTCTTTTGGGCAGTTATTTTGTTCGTTTTCTGCACCTTCAATGAGGAGAAAAGATTGGCTTAGTATTGACGGTTAATTTCCTTTGGTTCAAAAGAAAGATAACATTTCATTTATTTACACAATCCCTCATTGAGGAAAAAAAGCACGAGATCTGTATGGATGGTTGAAATAAAATTCAACGAATTCTGGAAGGGATGAAAAGTTTTATCAATCAAGGTATCCGACAGTATCAATGAAGACTTTCAGCGAACAGGACAACACTTAAAATGAGTTTCATTGAAACAGGTAGAAGCATAATTGGAACTTTGTGATGATTTGCAGAGTCAAAGGGCAATAAACATTGTCTGCGTTGAAATTTTAATCATTTTCGGCCCCTTCTATGACGAAAAATGATTTTTTGGTCACTATTTCTATCAAAATTTCTTTGATAAAAAATATTGCTGAACATTTACTTACTCAGGACCGTAATTGATTAAAAATGCATGGGAGCTATTTGAATGGCTAAAGTAAAATTCTGTGAGGTAAGTGACTGACAGAATGTTTTCTCAGTCATACCATTCAATAGTACAAGTTCACATTTGGCACCAGTTTCAACTCTGGGCAAGATTGATGGCAATTGATACCAAATTTACGTGTTAAGTCGAACGAGAGACTGTGGTCTCCAAAGGCATGAGGAATGCGAAAATTGAATTAAGACATTCTAAGACATTTGAATCGCATGTTTGTTTTCTAAAGAAAGCAAGGGTTATGAAACTGCAGTGAAAACAGATTGATCAAAGGTGATCTTTCAGAATCATTGAAGCAGGAATGCAAATATTTTATCAATAGTTCATGCATGGAAAATCATGCTGCGTTAGTATTTATTGGTCCTCCACAATTGCTTCCGGACAGTTTACAATCTGTCCCATGACTGGAGTCAAACTTGTTCCATCTCGGACACCACCCACCGTGTCCTGACATCTCCATTTCGATGTCGAGTACAGTCCCAGACGGCTGATCACTGTAGACCCACAGACACTCATTTCTATGTGCACAACACCTCTTCCTTACAAATACCCTGAAAGAAGTCCACTCAATTCTCCCAATTCCTCAGAGTACAGGGCATTTGCTCGTATTGGATACGTACTCTTCACAAAAATTACAGAAGACCACCTATTTTGGTCAACGTGTTATTCCCCACTTTGGTCATCCAGACAGACCTCAAGCGCACCTCCTCTATCCCCCAATCCACTGCTCTAAATTCCCGTTTAAAGCCATGAAAATGTTTCACTCTTGTCCTCAAATCCCACTCGACCAGTCTCCAATCCAACCTATCATTCTCAAGCACTTCTACCAGTTCTAATTAGATCCCACCACGAAGAATATCTTGCTCTCCCCACCAGTCCCTACATACCAAATGTACCGTTATATTCCAATTGATTTTCACACCACTTGCCCTACAAAGACCCCCGAAGCCCCATGCACCCTCCCCTTCGAACGTAAGACTTGCAATACCTATTGGCATCACCAATCCTTCACCTCCATCTTAGGCCCCCAAAAGTCCTTCCCGGTGAGACAGATGTTCATCTGCCCCTTCTCCAAATGAGTTTATTGTATCAAGCCTGACAGCCTGGAGACTAAACAATAAGCTTTTTTTTTTACTTTCCAGCAGCTTCCCTTTCCATCCACTAACACCAGTTTCAGGCCTCTCCCCCTCTCTTTCTGTCCTCGAATCAACCATTTCTTGCAGATGCCTGACTATTGCATTGCTAGTCAACGAGCAAACACGTCGCATCCTCCACTTGTGTTCACCTGTCCTGAACTCATCACATCGCCCACATCTCCCACCACTCTCCTTAAACTGCAGGTGTACTTGCACCCACCTCAGGCCTAAAGGAGTGTGACACCTGAAAGGTTGATTTCTCCATCTGCTGATACTCCCTAGATTGCTTCATTCTTCCCGCCTCCTCCTTGTCTACCTTGGATTTCGGCATCTGCTGTTCTGTTTTTTTTGTCTCTTCCGGATTCACATGTCTGCCAATTCATTTCCTCGACTAAAGGAAACAAGGAGAAAATCTGACATTGTCCGAGTTTTGTTTTTCATTGAATTCAAATTGTCCCTGACATGAATGGATTTGAATTAATGTCGGTATCGTTAAAGGCGCTGTGATCACGAAATCTGTGCTGCTACCACACTTCCACCACGTGTGCTTACACTTTAATGTAAAGAAAGCTCAGTGGCAGGGTGGCTCAGTGGTTGGCACTGCTGCTTCTCAACTCTCGGAAACGTGGTTCAGTTGTCGCGTAGGGGTGACTGTCTGTTTAGAGTTCCAACTTTCCCGCCATGTTCGGGTGCTTTTCCTTCCAAATTCCAAAGACGTGCACTCAGGGGAATTGGCCAAGCGAAGCTGTCCGTCGTGCTCAGGGATGTGTAATTTAGCTGCAATAGTGAGGAGTAGTACAGGGTAATTGAATGCCTTTCGCAGGGTCAGTAAGGACTTATTGGTCCAAATGTCCTTTATCCACAGTGTAGGTATTCCATGTGTGCAAAAGAAGATAAAGAAATATTCTCCGCTGAGTACCTGCGTTTTCTCCCACAATCCAAAGGTGTGCATGTAAGCTGAATTAGCCATAGTGTTCAGTGATGTGCAGGCAAGTTGCAAAATTCAGTGGTAAATCAACAGTAACAGCGTAGGTAAATGGGTCTGGGTGGGTCACTCTTCGGTGGTTACGTGTGATCGTGGTGTGTCAAAAGTCTCGTTCCACACTGGGGAATCTGTAAAGGGCTATCGTGCAGCAGTGTTTCATTCAAGTGAACTTCTAGTAAATGTTTCATGAGCTCGATCAATCCTTAATCTCTGTGGCCTTTGGTGTTAGTGAACAAGTAACTTAAGTGTACAAAACATGTTTAATAATTCCACACAACCGACTGGTATGGAATTAAATTATATTCCAGTACATCAGAGTGGTGGTTTCCCGATTTCGGTTTGAACAACATTTTTTATGCAAAGTTTCAAAGTTCTGGGTTATGAAGAATTGTCCTACGTGTTGACAAATGCAGTTTAAACTTCTGAATAATAACATATTCATGAAAGAAACCGACACAGTGAAAGGAAATGTTTTTTTAAAAATTGCAGCAAGTGAGGCCAACTTGAAATACAAATACAATAAGACGATATTCTAACTGGAAACAAAAACGAAGATTCTACAGTGAATTATTGTGCATTGGTTATTATTTTCACAGCTTCTCCCATCCATCCCAATATCTTTTCATCTCTTCATGTCCCTCGACATTATTCACCATCCCTCACTGTCACTCGTTCTCAGACACTCCTATTTGCGATTTTGCATCTCCATTTCAACTCTGAAAGTCACAGTCTTCTTTCAAACTTCCAATTGCTTAATCATGTGTTTTTCTCCACTCTGTCTGTGTGATAGTTTCATTCTTTGATCTCACCCGATCTGTTACCAATCATTATCACTCAATATCCACATCTCCACTGTTTTCTTCCCGATCAATGTCTGTCCCTGCATGTTCTTTTGTTATTCTATTTCCAGCTTACAAAACTTTCTGATAGTTATTTCCCCGTATTTCATGCCTTCCGCAAGTCTGTTCCAGGCTCAATTATGCACAATATTACACAACAACAGATTGATCTTTAATATAGTAAACGTAATCCTGAGAGTAAGGTGAGAACATTTCTAGCTTTGTCTGTATAGTACTGGGACTGGAGAAGACATTTTTCTTCCTGAAAATATTTGCAACATATTTTGTTAGGGACATGTGATTCAGTGGTTAATGCAGCTCTTTCAGTCCCCAGACATATCGGTTCAATTCCATCCTCAGGTGACCGCATGGAGCTTGCATATTCTTCGCTGCTTATATGGATTACTTCTGGGTGCTCTGATCCCCTCCAAAAGTACGAAGATATGTACAGGAGGTGGGTTGGACAGGCTAAATTCCCCGTAATAGCCAGGATGTGCAGTGTATATATTAGCCATGAGAAATGCATGACCACATAGTTTGTGAAGCTAGGTTGAATGCTTTTTGCAGGATTGGTGTGGACTCGATGGGCTAAATCACTTTCTTCCACACGGAACTTATTCAATTACTTTAATTCTAATCGTGAAACTCACAAATCAAAGAAAGTGACAATCAGAGATTCTCTGTTCCTGACTCTTGGACAGAAGCCTTTTGTCGACACAAATACACAAGAAAAACAAAACTTCATTAACACGTTGAGCATACCAAAGAAACAATAATGAGTTGCGCACTTAGTCCTTAGAGCTTGATTTCGTCTCAGATAAATAGATGACTGATGCAGTTTTATCGTCAGCTCTACATTTCTGTATACGTCTGAATACCCCCACTAAGCATTCACCTCATTGGTTATCGAGAACTCCTCCTTCATGATTCCTTTTTTGAAAAAAAACTGTGCTCGCTACCCTGTGAAGCACAGTATTCTGAAGTATCAGACTGCCCCCGAGAGAACCAAACATTATCCCATTTCTGAAGAAATGATCTTCCCCTTTTCCTTCAACTATTACTCTGAATGTTGGATCTTAAATCAAACTCGTTGCAGATAAAATGCAATCCTTTTTGAAAAAAAAATGTATTGTGAACAGAGTAACGGCTTTTGGTCAATTCTTAGACACAACAAGCACGTTTGAGATAAGTTCAGTGAGAACTGCTATTAAGAACAGAAACAGAGTTCACACCAATATTCTGCATCAGCAGCTGAGAAGGAAACTTATTCGTGATTGCAACAGCTGCGAGAATCAGGCAGAAAATGCTTTCTACCTCATCAATTAAAGCATGTTCCATTTCTTGAATAAGCATCTGCATGAAATTGTTTCCAAGCGATAGTTTAGCAAGGCCCTCTCAACTGATTCTCTTAAATGGGCCTTGAAATAGACATGGAATAAATTCCCACTGACATTGATGTCCGTCTCATCGTTACTATTAGTTCCACTTCCTTGAGCAAAAGCGTTATGTCAGCGTCTTTGATACTGTTTTCAAAAACATGGCTTAATTTTACTCAAGAATTGAAAAAAAATGAAAATAATACAATAATCGAAACTATCCGAAGCAAAATGCACATTGTGCAGTTCATGAAGGAGCAATCCATTAACTATGAAAGGTCAGCTTCATTCATTTTACTGATAGTACTGATTAAGAGTCTCCAGACTAGAAATTTATCCCTTCTTTCGCTGACAGATTCGACGGATTTCTCGAGCAGTTTATTTGTTTTTTTGGATTTTACAGATTGTGCACAGCATTTTTTTTTTAATTTCATTTTAAAATGTTGCTGTTTCATTTGTCATATCTAAAGCACTCACTCATGGAGCCAAACCGATTCCATTCTCTGCCTGCAGTTTTTCATTCAGACTTAAAACTTTTGTCTGATGCATATTTAGATTAGATTAGACTTACAGTGTGGAAACAGGCCTTTCGGCCCAACAAGTCCACACCGACCCGCCAAAGCGCAACCCACCCATACCCCTGCATTTACCCCTACCTAACACTACGGGCAATTTAGCATGGCCAATTCACCTGACCCGCACATCTTGGACTGTGGGAGCAAACCGGAGCACCTGGAGGAAACCCACGCAGACACGGGGAGAACGTGCAAACTCCACACAGTCAGTCGCCTGAGTCGGGAATTGAACCCGGGTCTCAGGCGCTGTGAGGCAGCAGTGCTAACCACTGTGCCACCGTGAAGTCAAACTGCAACATGGGTATTGTGGCCCTGTTAAAGCTGTGGCAATGTTACTAAATGGACAAAATCACTTCAAAACATATCAAGAAGATAGCCCAGACTCTACCATTTATTGAGTTAAAGAGGAACGAATGTGCAAGGTTTTTCTTTCAAAACAGTTAACATACAACAAACAATACAGAATCGGCCTTGCTTTAACTTCATTAAAAGGCAAACTCAACCTCAACTGTTAAAATTAGCAAAATCACATCAATCCATGAGTTCTGAGGAAGTGTGACTGGATCCACAACGTTAACTGTGTTTTTTTCTCTGGAGGTGCTGCAAAACCCTGCTGTGTTTTTCCAGTATTGTCTGTTTTGTGCTCTCAGAAACACTGATTTTTTTTGTAAATCTGCTATCTCCACTTAATGGAGAAAGGAAAACCGAGAAAAGAAATTAACTCTCTAGTAGCAGGTAGAGTACGCAAGTTTTTTTTTGTTTAGGAAAGGGGACAAATTTATGTCCATCAGATTCGATCTCTCTCCAAATCCCACCCCAACTTAAACTGAAGGGAAAACTATAGCCCTGGGTCTTGGTGAGCGTGACTCCACCCACATATGCTGCATTTGCTCGCTGAAACAATAAAAACAAAGACTTAAGGAGCTCAATGATGGTTAACCACTCTTTGTGAATCAACATTCTGGCAAACTCATGTTGGCAAGAGAGCTCGCATATTCAGTCTCACGTTACAAAGAGAAAGGCACTCAACTTGGTGTGCTCACATCATTCATTTTCAGATTTCAAACACATGTATTCCATATGTAGTAGATATGAATTAATATTCCTGTCAAGGTTAAACAAGTTCTTATTTTGTATCAATTGTTCGCACACACTGAAGCAATCCATGCCCAAATGAAGCAAAGTCTGGGAAGAACTTAAGATGGATTGAGTGTTGGCAACTAACTTCCACGCCACACAAATGCCAGGAAATGAACATGCCACACAAATGCCCGGTGTTGAGTCCTTGTATTTATTTTGACACAAGAGAAGAAACCTACATTTATCAGGTCACGCACAGCATCAAAATTATAGGTTTAGCTTTCAGTATCTGTTAGGGGTGCAAGCTGCAAGTATCTCTGTCTGCCTGTCTGAATGTCTGTCTGTCTGTCTGTCTGTCTCTCTCTCTCTCTCTCTCTCTGTCTCTCTCTCTCTCTCTCTGTAACAGTAAAAAAGAAGTTTGGCATTCTGCTGCTACATTTGCAAGTTAGGCAATCAATGCCACTGAATTGGCTTTTTCCACGCGTTTGCTTATGAGTTACATCTATGTTTGATGAGCTACTGATAGCTGATTTGTATGAATGACAGCGAGTTCAAAGGGGTGGACATCATAGAATATCATGTAATCTGATCTTGCTAGGGATTCTCGGCTGGCAGACACAATTGCAGTGTGGGAAGTTCTTTTCAGTTTGAGAGGTCGCTCTGGGGAAGCCAAAATTTTGTCATGCTGTTACGTACTTGCCATGAACAGTGTCTGGGTATTCAGATATCGGTCTCTGTGGAGTAATTTCAGTGCACAGAAAAAGAAAAGTGATTGAACCATTGGCCCACAACAATCATCCTTGAGTTGGCGTACGCATTTCAAGCATCCTGCCAATATTTGGGAAACTTATCATTTTAGATCCAAAAGTCGAAAACTGGGCCAAGTATGTCTAACAAATTACGTTACTATTTCTGACATAGTGTCGCTGATTTCAAAGTCATTCTGTGGTGGGACAGAATGTAGTGTGCTCTGCCCTTATAAATTTTGCTTTAATTTCTAATCTGTAATAGACATTGTAATGATCTGTAATAATACATTAACACTTGGTAGGCCGACCACACATTTGTCCATTCCCCGTCGGAAACAAAATGGCAGATTTTCCAACAGAATGCGGTCGGTTTCGGGGTGGTGAATTTCTGAACGAATTTTATGAAATCGATGTCAATATGAACTTACGCAGGAATATTTCTCATAAATATTTATCTCCTTATCCTCTGGAGCTCATTACTAGTTTGAGATGTAATTCACACTGAATACATTTTCTCAAACGATCACTTCGCAAGTAGATATGTGCCATCGAAATGCAACTCAGCAATTCTGGTCTTGCTCAAGTTGTTGTTCCTCATGGGAAAGACTGAACACTGATTGAGAAAGGTTCATTCCCAGAGTGGCTTGCGAGGCTACTAACGCTGAGTGCTGGTACAGTGCTCATGTCAACAGGCGGATCCAAACCACTGCAGCTGAGGCAAGCTGCACTGTTCCAGCACACAGCCACACTCAAGAGCATTAGGTTGACCTCATATTCTCCGACAGTATGGAACTTAAGTTTGGGAATCCCTTCTCCCCTTCGTTACAATTGCATCACCACAGCATTTCAAGTATATTTTGCCATTTCTCCCGTAGGCTGCAACAGTCATAACTGTCCCTGCTCTATCCACATCTCCGAAATCACCCCAATTTCGAAAACACATGCTGCAAGGTGTCCCACGAATTTGTAGATGCTCCAGGCGTTGAGGTCGACACGTTTCAAATCACCTTTCTCCCTGCCGTAACATTCTTATGACCTTCTAACGTTATTTATGAAATGTGGGCGGCACGGTGGCACAGTGGTTAGCACTGCTGTCCCACAGCGCCCGAGACCCGGGTTCAATTCCAGACTCAGGCGACTGACTGTGTGGAGTTTGCACGTTCTCCCCGTGTCTGCGTGGGTTTCCTCTGGGTGCTCCGGTTTCCTCCCACAGTCCAAAGATTTGCGGGTCAGGTGAATTGGCCATGCTAAATTGCCCGTAGTGTTAGGTAGGGGTAAATGCAGGGGTATGGGTGGGTTGCGCTTTGCCGGGTTGGTGTGGACACACTGTAAGTAATCTAATCTAATCTGCTTCGGGTGTAAACCATACCGCTTTCACAGGATCAACCTAAACTTGAATGAGACGCAAATATCAGAATTCGTCCACCATTCCTGTAGTCACTCGTTTAACCCATCTCTTTCCCTTTACTCTTTTCCTTGTCTCGTTATCACGTGATACTGGTAACAAACCAAAGATAGCGAATCTGTTTGTTCTAGTTCTAAGCTTTCAACCTAGCTCCCTGAGTTTCTGCCTTATATCCCCATGCCTTTTCCAACCTTGTCGGTGGTGCCGATGTGGAACAAGACTTGAAATTGCTCCCCGTACCCCTTAAGGATTCCGAAAGCACGATGTGAGACTTCACAAACAAAAGCACCTGGAAGGCAACAGGACCAGTTTTAGATTGTCTCATTTTTCCAGAATGTTCGATCTTTCTCACAGTTATGGAGATCCCAGGGACCAATTCTCTGCTCTTCTACCCCACACCCCTTACCTTATTACCAATGTGAGCAGACTTGGAGCCCAATAGCTTACCACCGAAAAGGCTGTCCTGCAACAGTATCCAAAACAATTCTGAAGAACTGTAATTGCCGGTTTCTCTTCCACATAACTCCAGTGACGGTCTAATGAAACAAAGCGACACCCCAGTGTGGAAACCTCATCAAAAACCAAGGCTCTATTTTGTGGTGGAGGCTGGTACAATTGCAACATTTAAGAGGCATTTGAATGGTTATGTGAATAGGAAGGGTTTGGGGGGATATGTGACGTGTGCTGGCAGGTGGGACTAGATTAGGTTGGATATCTGATCAGCATGGACGGGTTGGACCGAGGGGTCTGTTCCTATGCTGTACATCTCTATGATTCTATGACTGAAACCAATTTAAGGCATAGAGTCGTACAGCACAGAATCAGACATTTGAGTCCAACCAGTCCATTACAACCATAATTCACACTAAACTGCTCCCACCTGCCGACTCCTGTTCAGAATCCGTCGAAACGCTGCTCATGTACCGATCCAAATGCCTTCTAAGACTGGTATCTGTACACACACCCAAGACTTCCTTTGTAAGCTCATTGCAAACATAAACCATTTCCTGATTAAGAAGAATACGTCTCAGTATTTTTTAACTTAGCGCTATTCACTTAAAAAAAAACGCTTTTACTTCACGTTTCCCACCAGGAGGAAAACATACCTGCCATTTATCTTATTTTTGCCCCTCATGATAATTAAAATTACGCAAGGTCACCCCTCCACCACCAAGACAGAAGTGAAAACGATTCCAGGCTCTCGTTATTACTCACGCATTTCATTTCCAGCAACCTTTTGATAAATCTCTTCAGAACTCTCTCGACCGCAATCGTATCTCCCAGGTGACGACGACCAGTACTTCATGCAGTTCTTTAGGAAGAAATATGCACCCATACCCCTTATTAGTCTGTTCTCCAACACTGCCCAAACTACTAATTATGGTTGTATAAGTCCTGCCCTCGGTTGTTTGAATATAATGCAAAACATTTCAATAATACAAATTATCCTGTCATTCAGCCTCTCAAGACTGCTCCACTATTCATGAGGTTCGCGCTGATAAGCTCATCTCCTTTTTTTCTATCCTTACTATCCATCCTCTATGTCTGTTTATGGCATCCACACAATAACGTAGAAAGTTTCAAATTCAATCACTATCTGTGTCAGTGAAATCCAGAAACTCACAATTCGATATTCGGTTTCAGAAACTGCCCCAATCCATGGTATGGTTAACCTAGCAGCAATCGATAAAAAAAAAACTTGCAAGCGAGGCATCAACCTCGCCGGGGCTAGGAAGGGAGGATGCTTGAGAGAGAGAGAGAGAGAGATTTAACTTTTCGATTCTTCTTCAGAACATCTTCACTGTTTGCAAATGGAAACGTTTCATTTTCATTGGTGTTAGTGTGTTGTCAGTAAGTAAAAATGTAGGGCGAACTTAGAAAATATGATTCACTGATCATGCCGAGTACACAGCACGAATTAGGGCTGTCCCGAATCAGGGATTTCTTACTACTCAGATTAGAGTTGGGAAATAGATGGAGAAATGCACAGCATCCATTTTTGAATTTAGATTTGGGAAAAGGCTGGGGAAATGTAGGAAAGATGAGAGAGTTTTACCAAATTATGCCAGTGTTCTGACCTTCAGAGCAGCATTATTTTCGGTCTCCATCTGATCGAATTCTTCCCGTCTTTAAAATGAAGATGGGTACATGGTGTTTCCTTCAATGTGCCAGCTTTGCAACACAAGACAGTGCCAGTCACCCATGACAGGAACAATCAGTTCTCGGGATCAGTCATCTTCCTGTCTTCCAATGCGCGAGTGAGTCGAGGATAGCACCATTAACTGGTTCTTTTTAGGCAGTTGGTACTCCCCCTGCATAACATTCATAACAGGAATTCTGTTTCTACCTCCCTCTCTTCGAGTATTTATATCGGCACATCTGTGAATAGTCTTGCTTGGAAGATAGTCTCTCTGATATGCAATTCTATCTTAGCACTGTAAGCATGGAATACTTGAGTGGGCTTCACCCCCAACCCAAATCAGGACGCTGCCGCGAATCGTAAAGCAGGACCCCAGGGGAAGAAGAATCCCAGTAACAATCAAACAAAGTGAGAAATCGTCATCCTTTAGACGAGAACAATTCGCCAACTCTATTGTGGCACAGTCTTCTAGTTGATGTTTAATTTCCAGGCAGTAAGTGAAACGTGGCAACATGATCTCACACCAAATAAACGTAGATCAATCTGTCGGAGTAAGGGATCGTTGTCTTGGACACAAGACAGGGCTCCTATTGGCTATCTGACCCGTTTTAATGTGCTGACTGTTCTGTCATTGGACAGTAAAGCCTTTGCTCAGGGTGATTGCGTGTTGTATAACAACAGGAGTGTATGTGGTGCCGACACTCAGAAAGCAGCGATGGCTGTCTTGCCACTCTTAATTCTTTCCTTCTTCTCTCCGGGTAAGATGCTAAGCACATTATAACACTTCCCTCTTTAGTATGTTGGCAGCGTCGATGGTGCGTCTGAAGGAATTCAAGAAGCACCTAGACCATCAGAATTTGTCAGTTCTCTTTGCTTTGATGCTGATGCGAATTCACTGATCATTTGCTGCTCAGAGCATAACCTGCAATTTACCCTGCTCAGTGACACCGATGGGAAAGTGGCATTACTTTAACTGCACTACGTGATGCTAATTTGTTTGCAATCTCCCCCGTGTGTGCGTGGGTTTCCTCAGGTTTTCCGGTTTCTTCCGATAGTCTAAAAATTCGCAGATCATGTGGGTTGGCCGGAAATGCAGTTTGACATTGAAAGGGTGGGTTAATGTTCGGAGGGTCAGCGCTGATGTGACAGGCCAAATGGGCTCCATTTACACTATCACCAATAAATAACAAACAAACCGGTCCATAAAGTCAGCCAGTCTCGTATCATCAGCAGAGACAGAAAGTAGAGTTAACATTTCAGAACTGACGTGTATGTCAAAGATCTGAAAACTTGCCCATTCTGTTGCAATGCAATCCAAACGGACAAGCACTCTTGTATTTTAGTCGAAAAAAGGAGGTATGTGAACTGTCCCAGACGTTTATCCTGATTCCAGGTCTGGGAGATACAATATATTCCCTTAAGACGATTCTTTTTTCATGTTTTCCCAACAGTGTCTCAGCAAAGCGAAGTCTTATGCTGACCTGAACAGTTTCTCTGAAAGTACTTTCCAGCCCCGGACCTGTTCAGCTCTGGGCAGCCACAACACTCTCCTTGTGTCCAAATGAGTTCCTGTGCAGGATAGACAAGAAACACATCAATTGAAATTGCCACACACAATCTGCTCATTCTGGTCTGAAAGTCCAACATTGAAAATCACAGGACATTGCGATAGAGCGAGTTGTAAATGTAGAGGAATGATATTAAATCTCTGCCCAGTTCTGATCTGGTCATTCCGTCTGGTTGGTCCAAGGTAATTCCCTGCAATTATATCGCCGTAGAGATGTACAGCTGGAAACAGACCCTTCGGTTTAACCTGTCCACATCAACCAGATATTCCAATCCAATCCCAGTTGCACCTGCCAGCACCCGGCCTATATCCCTCCTAAATCTTCCTATTCGTATACCCATACAAATGCCCCTTAAATGTTGCAATCGTACTAGCCTTCACTACATCCTCTGGCAGCTCATTCCACACACGTACAAACACCGTGCACACCCCTCACCCCGCGTGAAAAAATATCCCTTCGGTCTCTTTTATATCTTTCTGTTCTCACCCTATACATATGCCATTTTGAGCTGGACTACCCAATCCCAGAGAAAAGACTTTGCCTATTTATCCTATCCATGCCCCTCATATTTTGTAAACCTCTATAACGTCACCCCTCAGCCTCCGACGCTCCAGGGAAAACAGCTCCAGCCTGTTCAGCGTCTCCCTGTAGCTCAGGTCCTCCAACTCTGGCAACATCCTCGTAAATCTTTTCGGAATCCTTTAAAACTTCACAATATCTTTTCGATAGGAAGGACAGCAGAATTGCACGCAATATTCCAACAGTGGCCTAACCAATGTCCTGTACAGCTGCAACATGACCACCCAACTCCTGTACTCAGTACTCTGACCAGTAAAGGAAAGTATACCAAACGCATTCTTTACTATCCTATCTACTGCGACTCCACTTTCAAGGAGTTATGAACCTGCACTCCAAGGTCTTCTTGTTCAGCAACACAACCTATGAACTTGCCAGTACGTGTATAAGTCCTGCTAAGATTTGCTTTCCCAAAATGCAACACCTCGCATTTATCTGAATTAAACTCCATCTGCCATCTCTGAGCCCATTAGACCATCTGGTCCAGATCCCTTTGTAATCTGTGGTAACCTTCATCACTGTCCATTACACCTCCAATTTTGGTGTCATCTGCAAACTTACTAACTGTACCTCTCTATCTCTGAAAGTTCCTTTACCGTTCTGAAACTTCCTTTACAGTTAGCTCGAGAAGAAGGGAGGAGGGAGAGAGAGCGAGAGCAAGAGAGAGAGAGGGAGAGAGAGAGAGAGAGAATTTGACTGAAAAATAATTTTGAAATCTTTATGAAATACCTTAGTGTCTCGAACTTTCCCTTCCAATCCTACTTCGCTGTTGATCAGCCTATGTCGGATTAAATAGATTAACCAATCACGGCCAACGAAATTCGGCGCATGTCCTGATGGAATCTTGTTCAAAAATCTTTGTAAAATGGTTTGATTTGTCTATGCAGGCAGGAACATCTTCTGAAGAAGTACAGCTGACTCGAAACTTTTACCGTGCCTTCTCTGACAGCACAGATGCTTTAAAAGCTGCCGAGTTTCACAAGCAATATCACGGTCTCGTCTCCACGTATTTTGCAATTGCACGCACTCCCCTAACACAGAATGTCAGAAGCATATTTGGTGCAGTGTAGTCTGCGTCTCTTTTATTTAATCCACGCCCCACACCCGGCACTCAACTAAATGTTGAAAATTAGTGTATTGATTGTTTGTGGGAAACATTCACTATTAAATCAGTGTCTCTCCCATTTCTCTGCAAACTAGTTTTGTCTACAATGACTTGTTTCCAGTGTGTGGAAATCTCCAATAATCTCGAGTTGCAATGGGAGGATGTTATGGACATGGAAACACTGCAACAGAAAGTCTGCCTTTTGCGCTCTAATGAATTGAATTTGATGGTAAGTTCCAGTGAGATTGAGATGGAAGGTGCTGGTAAAAAAATCATCCGGAGCATCTTGAGCAGACTTGGTCCCCCTTATTTAAGGAAATACATCATTTCATTAGAGGCCGTTCAGAGAAGGTCTACCAGGGTGATCCCTGGGTATGGAGGGATTGCTTTATGAGCTAAAGCTGAACAGGGTGGGACGTGAGAGGTTGGGAACACAATCCATGGCGGACTTATGCAGTGTATGTTAGTGCTTGAGATGTGCTTTGAGCAGAGAGACCAAGGGGTGGAATGATGCAGATAGTTGTAGTGACATCGCTGGTAGACAGGTTTATGAAACTGGTTTTGCTGCACGTTCCTTCATCGTTCAGAGCATTGCCTGCAGGAGTGAGATGACATGTTAGATCTGCATAAGACTTCGGTGAGGTACTGTGCACAATTCTCGTCAGTCAGCTGCAGGAATGATAATATTACTTGTGGAAGAGTGTAATAAACGATTTGAAAGGATGTTATCGAGATTTCAGGGTTTGAGGTATAACGAGAAGCCGGATTTGCTGGGATATTGTTTCCCCCGGAGTGCAAGAGGATGAGTGTGTTCTATGTAGAGATATAGTAAATCATAAGGAACATAGTTGAGGTGAATCAGAGAGATCTTCTCTGCCAATGGGGTGGACCAAATCAAGAGAGCGTCATTTTAAGTTTAGAGGCAAAAGATTTTAATTAGAAGAGTGTGCTAGTATTTTCATGCAAAGGGTGGTGCGTGCATGGTGCGAGCTGACAAATGAACATAGAACATAGAACATAGAAGGATACAGCGCAGTACAGGCCCTTCGGCCCTCGATGTTGCGCCGACCGAATCCTACCTAACCTATACTAGCCCAATAACTTCCAAATGCCTATCCAATGCCCGCTTAAATGACCATAAAGAAGGAGAGTTCACCACTGATACGGGCAGGGCATTCCATGAACTCACAACCCGCTGTGTGAAGAATCTACCCCTAACATCTGTCCTATACCTACCACCCCTTAATTTAAAGCTATGTCCCCTAGTAACACCTGACTCCATTAGCGGTAAAAGGTTCTTAGTATCTACCCTATCTAAACCCCTAATCATCTTATACACTTCTATCAGATCTCCCCTAAACCTTCTCTTCTCCAATGAGAACAGCCCCAAGTGCCTCAGCCTTTCCTCATAAGATTTTCCTACCATTCCAGGCAACATCCTGGTAAACCTCCTCTGCACTCGTTCTAAAGCTTCCACATCCTTCCTATAGTATGGCGACCAAAACTGCACACAATACTCCAGATGAGGCCTCACCAGAGTCTTATACAACTGCAACATGACCTCAGGACTCCGGAACTCAATTCCTCTGCCAATAAAGCCCAGTACACCATATGCCTTCCTCACAGCACTATTTACCTGGGTGGCAACTTTCAGAGATCTGTGTACATGGACACCAAGATCCCTCTGCTCATCCACACTACCAAGTAGCCTACCATTAGCCCAGTAATCCATCATCTTGTTATTCCTACCAAAGTGAACGACTTCGCACTTAGCTACATTGAATTCCATTTGCCACATTTCCGCCCAGCTCTGCAACTTATCTATATCCCGCTGTAACCTACCACTTCCTTCCTCACTATCCACAACTCCACCGACTTTCGTGTCATCCGCAAACTTGCTTACCCAGCTTTCAAGTCCTTCCTCTAGATCATTTATAAAGATAACAAAAAGCAATGGTCCCAAAACAGATCCTTGTGGTACACCGCTAGTAACTGCGCTCCAAGATGAACATAATCCATCAACTACTACCCTCTGTCTCCTTCCAGCCAGCCAATTCCTAATCCAAACCTCTAAAGTATCCTCAATGCCATACCTCCGAAGTTTTAGCATTAGCCTACCATGGGGAACCTTATCGAACGCCTTACTAAAATCCATATACACAACATCTACTGCTTTACCCTCATCCACTTCCTTGGTCACCTTCTCAAAGAACTCAATAAGGTTTGTGAGGCACGACCTGCCCTTCACAAAACCATGCTGGCTATCCCTGATCACGTTATTCCTACCCAGATGTTCATAAATCTTATCCCTTACCATTCTCTCTAAGACTTTGCCCACCACTGAAGTCAGACTCACTGGCCTATAGTTGCTAGGGCTATCCCTACTCCCTTTCTTGAACAATGGGACCACATTCGCTATCCTCCAGTCCTCTGGTACTATTCCTGTTGACAACGATGACATAAAAATCCAGGCCAATGGCTCTGCTATCTCCTCCCTAGCTTCCCATAGGATCCTGGGGTAAATGCCATCAGGCCCAGGAGACTTATCTATATTCATCCTTTCCAATATTCCCAAAACCTCTTCCCTGCATATTTCCAGGTCATCCATTCTAATTATTTGTGATTCCATATTCACATCAGCAACAGTGTCCTGTTCCTGAGTGAATACTGATGAAAAGTACTGATTTAATGTCTCTCCAATCTCCTCCGCCTCCACACACAACTTCCCACTACTATCCTTGACTGGACCGATACCTACCCTAGTCATCCTTTTATTCTTGACATACCTATAGAAAGCCTTTGGGTTTTCCCTAATCCTACCAGCTAAAGACTTTTCATGTCCCCTTCTCGCTTCTCTTAGCTCTCTCTTTAGCTCCTTCCTGGCTACCTTATAACTCTCTATCGCCCCTACTGAACCTTCACGCCTCATCTTTACATATGCCGCCTTCTTCCCTTTCACAAGGGACTCCAATTCCTTACTAAACCACGGCTGCCTCACAAGGCCCTTTACACCATGCCTGACTGGTACATACCTATCGAGGACACGCAGTAGCTGCTCCTTGAACACTCCCCACATCTCATTAGTGTTCTTCTCTTGAAGCCTGTTTTTCCAATCCACACATCCTAAGTCATGCCTCACTGCATCATAATTTCCCTGCCCCCAGCTATAGCTCTTGCCCTGCGGCACACGATTATCCCTCTCCATCACTAAAGTAAAAGTCACCGAGTTGTGGTCACTGTCCCCGAAGTGCTCACCTACCTCCAAGTCCAACACCTGGCCTGGTTCATTACCTAGAACCAAATCCAATATAGCCTCCCCTCTTGTTGGCCTGTCGACATATTGTGTCAGGAAACCCTCCTGCACACATTGTACAAACACCGACCCATCTAATGAACTCGAGCTATAGCTCTCCCAGTCAATATCTGGGAAGTTAAAGTCCCCCATAACAACCACCCTGCTACCTTCACTCTTTTCCTGAATCATCCTCGCAATATTATCCTCTACTTCTCTAGGACTATTAGGAGGCCTGTAGAAAACACCTAACAGGGTGACCTCACCTTTCCTATTTCTAACCTCAGCCCAAACTACCTCAGATGGCAAGTCCTCTTCCATCGTCCATTCCACTGCTGTGATACTGTCTTTGACAAGTAATGCCACGCCTCCCCCTTTTTTACCCCCATGTCTGATCCTACTAAAACATTTGAACCCTGGAACGTGCAACAGCCATTCTTGTCCCTGTTCTACCCACGTCTCTGTAATGGCCACAACATCGAAGTCCCAGGTACCAACCCACGCTGCAAGTTCACCTACCTTATTCCTTATACTTCTGGCATTGAAGTATACACACTTCAATCCTCCTTTCTGGTTACAGTCACCCTCCTTAGAGATCGCTGCATTATTCCTAACCTCCCTACACTCAAGGTCCTGTACCCTCCTGAAGAGGAGGAAATAGGTAAAACTCTAACATTCAAAACGTATCTGCATGTAATCAGCTGAACATTTTCCCCTCTTTCCAAATCTTGGATCTGACAGTGCGTGGATTTTATTAAAGACCACATGGAGATGGTCATTCTATCCGTGAAGATTCCTGGCATTCACGATATGTGTGGGGTGAGTATCACAGACATGGCATTCACCACACTCTTTAACTCTGACTACATCAACTGCGGACCTCATTTTCTCCGAAATCACCGCATTATGTACGTCAGGGGAAGAGAGAGGGAAGGTGATATTGCAATTTAATTGAGGGAAAACACAGAGCCATTGACCAAGTTGCTCTCCTGATCTCTGCTCCTTAACGTTCAAATAACTGAAAGTTTCAAGGAACTTTCTCCCCTAAACTTCGTGATCAGTCACATAGAGTGCTCCCGAGAATACAGTCATTCCGTTCCAGTTTGCTACTGGGGTTGAGCCCCAGAATTTGGACCCAATCCATTCTGTGAGAGATTACCCCCCAACAACCACACACACACATTCTGTCTCACACACTCACTCACAGACGCATTCACTCACAACCACTCTCTTCAACTCACATTCACACACATAGTCTCACACACTTTGACTCACAGACATACACGTGCACAGCTCAGTCGCAAACACTCACATACACTCTCACTCTTGAACACACTGTGAATCAATGACACACAACAGTTTCACACACACAATGTCACTCACAAACGTACTCAGACGATCGAGGGGATACAAGCATGGCACGCACACAGAGACGCACCTGCATATACACAATCACTCACACTAACACAGATACACACGAACACCGATAGACACTCACAAACATACACACGAAAATCAAAAAGGGGTTTAGACATTTGGAAAAGATTAGCACAAACTGCACTAGATGTTCCATAAATTGTCAGATTGGAATATGAGAGGATTTGCCTCGTTATGGGATAGACGAGGTCTGTCGTGGAAGTTACCTTTCCTAGAGTCAAATATTAGCGAGAGCAAAGAAAAATACCTTTTTTTTAAAATCTCTGCATGCAGAGGAACAAATACACTTTTCAAAAATGCCTTGTGTGAGGGCAGTGAGCATAATTCACGTATTATTTTGCCATTCTTGTCACGCTATCAAGGATACAGACTGGGAGGACTTGACTTGTATTTGTTTCAGTCCTTTGTTGTGGACTGACTGTTCTTATGTTTTCCCTTAACTTGAATGTTGACAAAGTTCAAACAAAGACAAGTTGTCTCCTCGAATGCAAACTGTTGCAATGTTCAGCACAATATTCATTTTAGGAAAGCACTTCCGTTTTCACAGTAAATGTGAAATTGGTTAATTTTCCATGACAAGACCTCAGTGCAGACATGTGCAACTCGGCAGCAAAACACCCGGTTGAATGGCGGGAGAGGTCCGAACAGCTGAATGGCTTCTCTTGTTGGTCTGTTTTGCTCACGGAGGTAAAGATTTAGTGTTATTCCAAGTGGGACGGAAATTTTTAAAGTCCAATTGGTAGTGTTTCGTATCCAATTGATGTGAAGTTGATTGGAGTGTCTTACTTAATAAGACACCCAATCGAAGGACAAATTCGATATTATATAAGGACATTGCATACGGGAAAAATTTGTACAGCGATGGAGCCGTGGTTTACGAAAGAGCAATGAGTAGGATAACGTTCGACAAAGACGTGAAAGCTCAGTTTGGGCGCTTGGGAGGTAAAGCTAGCCAGGAAATCCAGAAAGAGAGAGCTAAGACGAGCGAAGAAAGGACATGAGAAGTCGTTGGAGGATTGGATACGAAAAAACCCTTCAGGCTTTCCTTAGGTATATTATGAATGAGAGAATGACAAGAGCAAGATGAGGGACAATTGCGGAAAGTAGTAGGAAGTTATGCATTGAGTCAAATGGAATAGGCGAAGTCCACAATGAATATACTTTGTCAGTATTCACGCTTGAAAAGTGTTGTCGAGTGGATACAGGCGAACAGACTAGATGGGATTGAGATGAAGGAGAAGGAGTGTTAGCAATTCTGGATAATGTGAAAACAAATAAGTCCCCACGCCGATTGGGATTTTTCGCAGCATTCTGTGGAAAGCAGGGAGGTGATTGCAGAGCTTTGGCTTTGGCCTTTATGTCATTTTTGTCGACAGGAATTGTGCTAGAAGTTTACAAAATTATGAGGGGCATGGATAGTATAAATAGACAAAGTCTTTTTCCTGGTGTGGGGGAGTACAGAAATAAAGGGCATAGGTTTGGGGTGAGAGGGGAAAGATATAAAAGAGACCTAAGAGGCAACTCTTTCACGCAGAGGGTGATATGTGAATGAAATGAGGTGCCATAGAAAGTGGAAGAGGCTGGTACAATTGCAGCACTTAAGAGGCATCCGGATGTGTATATGAATAAGAAGGGTATGGAGGGATATATGCCGATTGCTGGCAGGCGGAAGTAGATTGAGTTGAGAAACCTGGTCAGCATGGACGGGTTTGATGGAAGGGTCTGTTTCCATGTAGTACACCTCCCTGACTGTGTGACTCTATGGAGTATACCAAGTGTCATTCCCTTTTTCAAGAAGCGGAGTCGAGACAATCCTGGTCATTCCAGACCAGTGATCTTGAATTCGGATGTGGGTAAACTGCTAGAACACGTTATGAGGTGAGATTTAAAATCACCTAGAAAGGAGCAAGTTGATGACCGACAGGCAAAACGGTTCTGTGAACGGTAGATCGTGTCTCACAAAACTTATAGCGTCATTTGAGAAAATATCCAAAGAGGTGGATGAGGGAAAAACTATTGATATGGTTTATATGGATTTCAGTAAAGTGTATGATTATGTTTTCCATGGTAGGGTATTGCACATAATGCAAAGGCTCGCGATTGAGAGTTATTTGGCGGTTTGGAACAGACATTGGTTAACTGAAAGAAGACATAAAATTGTGGTTCATACGAAATGGCCATCCTGGAGTTCAGTTTCTAGTGTCGCACCGCAGCGATCTGTGATTGGGCCACTGCAGTTTGTCATTTTGTATATATATGCTCTGAATGAGGACGTAGAAGGATATATTCGTAAATTTGTGGATGACACGAGGTTGGCAGATTTGTGGCTACGGATGAAGGATGTTGTATGTTACAGATGGACATAGATAAGCTGCACAGCTCTGTTGAGAGTTGCCAAATGTAGTTTAATGTAGAAGAATGTGAGCTGACTGACTTTGGAAGACATAAAAGGAATGCAGAGGACTGGATAAATGGTAAGATGCTTGGTGGTGTCGATGAACAGAGAGATCTCAATATCTATGATCATAAATCCCTGAAAGTTCCCACTCAGTTTGGGATGGTTGTTAAGAAGGTATACAGTGTATTAGCTTTTATGATGAGAGGAACTGAGTTTCGGAGCCATGAAGTGATGCTGCACGTGTACAGAAATCTGGTGCAGCCGCATTTGCAGTATTGCATACTGTTCTAGTCACCGCATTAGAGAATGGATGTGCAAACTTTAGAAGATTTCATAGGAGATTTACCAGGATGTTGCCTTATATGGAAGTAAGGTCTTACGAGAGACATTGATGGACTTGAGGCAGTTTTCGTTCGGTTAAGGAAGATTGAGAGGAGACTTAATTGGGATGTATAATACGATCAGACGTTTACATCGGTTGGACATTGAGATCCGTTTTAACTCGAATGACGATGGCTAGATTGAGAGAGTATAAAACTTTAAATTGAGACTTGATAGATATTGGATAGATGTTGTAGGTCGTTTCTTTACTCAGAGAGTAGTACAGGTGTGGAATGGCGTGCATGCAACAAGAGGAGACTGGCCAATTTTAAAAGGACATAAATCGTCATTGGATACACATGGATGAAAATTGAATAGTGCATTTTAAATGGGCTTCAGGTTGGTTTCACAAGTCGGTGCAGGGCCTGTACTGCGCTCTAATGGTCTAAGTTCTATGTTGTACGTTCCAGCATAAGAAACATAAGGAACAGGAGTATGACATCTGACCCCTCAAGCCTGCTTCCTCATTCAATAAGATCACGGAAGATCTTTTCGGGTCTCAATTCAACTTACCCATCCACGCACAAAATCCTGCACTTGTCAAGTACAAATCTATCTTTGCCTTTGCAACATGCAACGTGACAGACTCAACTGCATCAGGTGGCAGGGAACTTTACAGATTCACACCCCTTTGGGTCCTGAATAATTTCTTCAACTGATCGTATATCTGCTTGTCCTTATTTTGAAGGTATGTCACCTCGTTTAAACTTGACTGACGCATGGACAAAAACGTCCCTGTTTCTATCTTAACTGTTCTCTTCATAAGTTTACATATGGCTATAAGACCGCTTCCATTTTTCTAAATTCCAATGAATGGCGGCTTGGCTACGAAATCTGTCCTCGCAAGGCAACCCTCTTCACTCTAGAATCAATTTTGGGAACCTCCTCTGCATCCCGTACAGTGTAATTACATTATTCCCCAAGTAAGAAGATGAAACGTTTTCATAATATTCCAGGTGTGACCTTATCTGCAGATGATACGGCAGTCACATTACCTCAGACATTTGAAAATCCATCCCTATAACAATTCAGGACAATATTCCATTTCCTTTCTGAATGACCTGCTGTAACTGCAAATCAAACTGCTGGGATTCGTGCACAAGTACATACGGGGCCCTCTGCACCGCAGCATGCCCCAACTTTTGTCCCTTTAAATAATGGACTTTATGTCTGTTATTCCTGTCGAAATGGATGACTTTACATTTAACAGCATAGTACTACACTTGCCACACCCTTGTCCACTCACTTAACCTCTCTCTATCCTTCTCCTGCTTTTTCTGTACCACTCATCGTTGTGTGATCTGCGAACATTGACACACCACACTTGACTTACAATTTCAAATAATCAATATAAATTGGAAACGATTGCGATTCCAGCACTCTTCCCAGAGACATACCAGGAGACATTGATTGCCAAAACCAAAACAATACGATTTTCCCACACTTATTGTTTTCTATGCATTAGCCAATCATCCACACTTGCTGCTCCATTAGAAATCAAGCCGTGCACCTTTACCTGTTGCAGCAGCCTTTGTATATCTCCTTGATAAAGGTCACCTGGAGATTCAGATGCACCACATACGACGGTTCTCCATTGCCCACTGTGCCCGGAATAAACTGTAAGAATTCCAGCTCTCACAATATGTCGTGTGAATATGTTCAAACAGTATTTCAATCAGGAATGGGAGCAAAAGGATAACGCGCCATTTGTTACAACTGAGACATCCGTGGTCAGTATAGATAGTTCTGAAATTGACATTACTAACATTGAATAAAACAATGAGGAAGTTCTTGAAATTATTGGGTTAAATTATTAATTTATCTGCCAGAGGAAAATGAATACGAGCTGAAATCTTGTAAATATCCCTTAGAGAGACATATAGGAGTAAGCAGGGAAATAAGCATGCACTATGTGGAATTAGGAAATGCTGTTCTCTTGAAGCAACACGCTTTTTGGCCCAATTCACTAAAATACACAAGGCTTCAAAAAGAGATTGCAAGCATGCTCAATGAAAGTTTACAAGTTGAGAACAGCGACTCCTGGCCACTATTGCCCCCTATTCCTGGAAACGCGCGTGATATTTGTTCCATGTGGTTGACCAGATAGTTGTGCTGACATTAATGTCACGATTGTGAATTTGTTCACAGATACTGCAATATTGTGCTTGGGTTAAATACGCAGGTATAGTTGGACATATCAATGAAAATTTTGATTTTCCTCCTGAGTTTCGTTCAAAGAAGACGCACCCAGTGTGAAGTAAGTCTCCACTAATTGACTGCCCATCTTTTGAAGAATATATAATATTTACGGACCGCAGCCTCACACCAAACTTTTACCCTTTCTTTATCAATACAACATCGGGATTTAAAATAAAGTGATTTGGGCTAAGTGCCAGCAAATTGAATTGCTTCTATTGGTTAAATCATGCGAGCATGGACGAGATGGGCCGAAGAGGCTGTTCCTGTGCTACATACCTCTAGGTCATTGTGGAGAAAGTGAGGACTGCAGATGCTGGAGATCAGAGATGAAAATATGTTGCTGTAAACGCGCAGCAGGTCAGGCAGCATCTAAGGAGCAGGAGAGTCGACGTTTCGGCATGAGCCCTCCTGAGGACTCCCCTGCTCCTTGGATGCTGCCTGACCTGCTGCATTTTTTCAGCAATACATTTTCAGCTCTAGGTCATTGTGAACAAGGTTTCATTCATTGAACCTGTTCTTTCAGCAATAGCAGCCATGAATACTGACCTCCATCACCCTCTGTATCTTATTCTCCCAGCCTGCCAAGTTGGACATCATCCTGAACCCCAAAAAAGCACCATGCCCTTTCCTGCTCTTCAAAACCGAACCACTTTCAACTCCCTTCCAGTGCCATTGTACTGATCTCCACAGTCCCTCTCGGGAAATATGTACTTCATCTCTACATCACGATGGTTATTCTGGGGTATTCACCCCAAATGTAAGACGTTGCCAAAGCTTCACCCCAATCGGTAACCAATGGTGGAAGCAGTCCCCGATGACGTTGGTACCACAGATGTGTGTGAGTGTGTCATTAATTTCAAGCCCACAGCTGACGTGACCTTTCCAACTCGTTGCATGACTTGAAGTGCGTAATGCACGGAAATCATGCAACCTCTCAGCCTCGTCTTGCGAACTTTGCATTTTTTTCAACATCACAACATTTTACGAAGCTTTATGGCTCTCAAATCAGTATTGTTTTTTTTTCACAACTGTCTGTATTTTGACCATTCCTTCCTCTGTCAAAACGCTTGTTTTTGCGAGGGGCATGGCTGGATATGGAAGCATCCTGAAAAATTGTTTTTTTACTTCTAAAATGTATCACAATAGCAATGAACCAAAATAAAAAGAGATAATATGTTTGCTTCGAACTCTCATTGAGGGTCACCACCAATAGCTGTGCGAAAAAGATATGGCAAAACAAGGTAAGCCAATGGCATTACTGAAGGTAGTTGAGATAACCTGAAATAAAGCCCAGTAGCCGCCTGACAGTGCAAAGTCTAGGCAGAGAGTGGGTATGGATTTCGTAGCTGATCACTGTGAATAATTCGCTTCGAACGAACGAACGGGGGAGAAGATCAAGAAGTTATAATTTTGAGAGATACAGGATCAGTCAGTGGATGATGGTAAGGGGTGAGCGAATTTGCATTCTTTCTGATTTGTTACCCGAGAGTGTGGCAATTTCTTGGAAATATGGACAGAAATTTAGCATTTCCGATGTAGGATCAGGTTGGACTGCCAACCGAATACTGGGGAATTTAAGTGGGAGTGATTGACAGTGTAAGGTCCAGGAATTGAATTTGTTCCTGGTAACGAGTTACAAATGTCCAATATGGGAGTGACTCCCCTTGGAGAAGCCCAAGGAAAACTAAGAAACTGAGGAGGTAAAACATAAATATTCTGGCATTTTCTCAGACTGTGCATTACAGACTAATCGACCTTACTATCAATAGTCACAGCACGAGCAAAAACTAAAAAGAGAGATGAAGGATTTGAGTTTCAGATCGTGGAAACCCTGTTTTACGCAATGGTGAGGGACAAACCTGAAATGGTCAGTGTTTAGGTTCTGAAAGGTTGAAAGACCTGCAAAAGCAAGACAAGACAGTAAAATATGTATCTTACAAGCATAGAAGGCAAAGAAGGCAAAGGATGTTCCTGAAGGTAATTATCAAAAAGATAAAAGTCTTAGACCGGAAAGGACAAACGGCAGCTTAGTGCAGAGGAGAAACGGGCCAAAGTGCACCAGATTGTGTTGCCAAAGCATTTTCATTGGGCTAGAATGCACCAGAATATGATTACCCATTGGAACATATGTCATACATGGCAAATGGTAGGTAAGCCAGAGGCGGTATTAAAACCAGAACTGTTGTTCAAATTCCAGTATCTGAAGAAAATTCACTTGAATTATCTTTCCTGCGTATGTCCCCTCGCGGTAACGGATTGTGGGAACAAGTACTTGATAACCATACTGGAGGCAATTCCATTACGGAGTATTAAGGAAAAAAAAAGTTGATAGTGGAGTTCCTAGCTTGCTTCAAACGGTGTTGGCCACCCAGAGAGATTCAGTCAGACCAAGGGTCTAATTATACTGTGAGGCTGTTTAAGGAGCACTTGGATAACGGCGGTACACGTCACTTTAAATCAAGTGCACAGCACCCTGAATTCAAGAAATGGTTTGAGAGGTGGCATCAAACCTTTAAAACCATGTTGCAAGCATACTGTCAGGGTTACCCAAATAATTAGGATAAATGCATCTCATTCGTGTTGTTTGCCATTCGAGTTCCCCAAAAGAATCTATTCAGTTTACAACCTTTCAGTTAATATTCGATAATGAAGGGAAAGGCCATTGGGAAATAATTAAAGAGAAATTGACAGGGCAAAAATCAGAAATATCACATTTAGATTATGTATCGGCGGTTTGGGAGAGATTAACTCGAGTCGGTGAGTTAACTGAACAACACCTAAAGATGCCACAACCAACAGTGAAGCAGGTGGTAGATGAAAACCCTGAGACTCTGACGTTTTCCTGCGGGCCGATGGGATGACGTATTAGAGCTGTCACCAGTGATAGGAAATCACTTCGATGGCAGTTCGTTGGTCCCTATCAAATTGAGAAAAAAATGACTCACATGAACGATGTAGTTAAGATGCCAGATGTTTAAAACAAAAACCTGTTCTGTGTATGTCACGAGAACATGTTGCACCCGTTCCATACAAGACAAAAAGAACTGGAGAAACAAGTGCTATATACTGCCCCAAATTCATGTATTGTGCATTTTAATGTGTTTCAAAACAAGTTAAGAACTGAATAAATCCTTGAGGAGTGAGGTAGTTTATTACAACAGCAAAGAATGCAATCAAATGTGGAGGACTAAAGGTACTGCACATAGAATGCTGTTCGGATGAAGGAACACGACTCGCAGGTAACCTCTTGAAAGGCAGACAGGTCCGGAATGAGGTGGAGGCCATGCCCAACGAGGATATTATTGAACCAAGACAAGCGCATGGAGTTCACCAGTGGTCTTCGTTCCCAAACTGGATATGTCTCAACGATATTTCGTGGATTATTGGAAAGTCAATGCTGTAAAAGAACTGGATATATATCCAATACCGAGATTGATGAACTCTATAGAGAAAATTGTACAAGCTCTTCACATCACCATGTTTCACCTCCTACGTGGTTATTAACAGGTACCTTTATCAGAGAGAGCATAATACATTTCTGTGTTTGTAAACTCAAATTGGCTATACCAAATCAAAATGATACCGTTTGGAATGAAGAACGCAGCTGCCAGATTCCAAAGACTCATGAACAGCGTTGTGGCTGCGTGGCCACAGTATGCGGTGTACTTGGCTGATGTAGTGATCTTTAGAAAGTCCTGGAAAGACCATATGGTACAGTTGGCAGAGCTCCTTGAATAACTAAGAGTGGCAAAACGGGTAATAAACTTTAAAAAATGAATTTGCGAAAGGAAAGATGAAGTTTTTGGGACATAGACATGATGTCTCTGATCGTGTCTTCTGGGTCCTTAAGGGGGAGGGGGAGCAGCCCCAGATCGTGGTCCACGTTGGCACCAACGACATAGGTAGGAAGAGGGGTGAGGATGTTAGGCAGGCTTTCAGGCAGCTAGGTTGGAAGCTCAGATCTAGAACGAACAGTGTTGTTGTCTCTGGTTTGTTACCCGTGCCACGTGAGAGAGAGTCGAGGAATAGGAAGAGAGGACAGTTAAATGTGTGGCTACAGGGATGGTACAGGAGGGAGGGATTCCGGTTTGTGGACAACTGGGGTTCTTTCTGTGGAAGGTGGGACCTCTATAAACAGGATGGTCTACACCTGAACCTGAGGGGCACCAGTATCCTTGGGGGGAGGTTTGCTAGTGCTCTTTGGGAGGGTTTAAACTATCTCTGCAGGGACATGGGAACCTGGACTGTAGTTTTAGGGTACAGGACCTGGAGTGTAGGGAGGTGAAGAACATGGCATCGATCTCGAAGGAGGGTGCCTGTAAACAGGAAGGTGGCTTGAAGTGTGTATACTTCAATGCCAGAAGTATAAGAAATAAGGTAGGTGAACTTGCAGCGTGGGTTGGTACCTGGGACTTCGATGTTGTGGCCATTACAGAGACATGGGTAGAACAGGGACAGGAAGGGCTGTTGCAGGTTCCAGGGTATAAATGTTTAGTAGGGTCAGAGGTGGGGGTAAAAGAGGGGGAGGTGTGGCATTGCTTGTCAAGGATAGTATTACAGCGGTGGAAAGGACGATGGAGGAAGATATGCCATCTGAGGTAGTTTGGGCTCAGGTTAGAAATAGGAAAGGTGAGGTCACCCTGTTAGGAGTTTTCTACAGGCCTCCGAATAGTCCGAGAGACGTAGAGGAAAGTATTGCGAAGCTGAGTCAGGAGAAGAGTGAAAGTAGCAGGGTAGTTGTTATGGGGGACTTTAACTTCCCAGATATTGACTGGGAAAGCTATAGCTCGAGTTCGTTAGATGGGGCGTTGTTTGTCCAATGTGTGCAGGAGGGTTTGCTGACACAATATGTAGACAGGCCAACAAGAGGTGAGGCTATACAGGATTTGGTTCGTGGTAATGAACCAGGCCAGGTGTTAGACTTGGAGGTAGGTGAGCACTTCGGGGACAGTGACCTCAACTCGTTGACTTTTACTCTAGTGATGGAGAGGGATAAGTGTGCACTGCAGAGCAAGAGTTATAGCTGGGGGCAGTGCAATTATGATGCGGTGAGGCATGATTTAGGATGCGTGAATTGGAAAAATAGGCTTCAAGAGAAGGACACAAATGATATGTGGAGCTTGTTCAAGGAGCAGCTATTGGGTGTCCTTGATAAGTATGTACCAGTCAGGCAGGGAGGAAAGGGTCTTGTGAGGGAGCAGTGGCGTGAAGGTTCAGTGGGGACGATTGTGAGTTATAAGGTTGCCAGGAAGGACCTAACGAGAGAGCTAAGAGCAGCGAGAAGGGGACATGAAAAGTCCTTAGTTGGTAGGATTAGGGAAACCCAAAGGCTTTCTATAGGTATGTCAGGAATAAAAGGATGACTAGGGTAGGTATCGGTCTAGTCAAGGATAGTAGTGGGAAGTTAACATAGAACATAGAACATAGAAAGATACAGCGCAGTACAGGCCCTTCGGCCCTCGATGTTGCGCCGACCGAATCCTATCTAACCTACACTAGCCCAATAACTTCCAAATGCCTATCCAATGCCCGCTTAAATGACCATAAAGAAGGAGAGTTCACCACCGCTACTGGCAGGGCATTCCATGAACTCACAACCCGCTGTGTAAAGAATCTACCCCTAACATCTGTCCTATACCTACCACCCCTTAATTTAAAGCTGTGTCCCCTAGTAACACCTGACTCCATTAGCGGTAAAAGGTTCTCAGTGTCGACCATATCTAAACCCCTAATCATCTTATACACCTCTATCAAATCTCCCCTTAACCTTCTCTTCTCCAATGAGAACAGCCCCAAGTGCCTCAGCCTTTCCTCATAAGATTTTCCTACCATTCCAGGCAACATCCTGGTAAACCTCCTCTGCACTCGTTCCAATGCCTCCACATCCTTCCTATAGTATGGCGACCAAAACTGCACACAATACTCCAGATGAGGCCGCACCAGAGTCTTATACAGTTGCAACATGACCTCAGGACTCCGGAACTCAATTCCTCTACCAATAAAGCACAGTACACCATATGCCTTCCTCACAGCACTATTTACCTGGGTGGCAACTTTCAGAGATCTGTGTACATGGACACCAAGATCCCTCTGCTCATCCACACTACCAAGTAGCCTACCATTAGCCCAGTAATCCATCTTCTTGTTACTCCTACCAAAGTGAATGACTTCACACTTAGCTACATTGAATTCTATTTGCCACATTTCTGCCCAGCTCTGCAACTTATCTGTGCGTGGTGGCGGAGGAGATTGGAGAGACACTAAATCAATACTTTTCGTCAGTATTCACTCAGGAACAGGACATTGTTGCTGATGTAAATATTGAGTCACAAGGGATTACAATGGATGGCTTTGAGGTATATAGGGACGAGGTCTGGGGAATACTGGAAAGGATGAAAATAGATTAGTTCCCTGGGCCTGATGGCATTTATCCTAGGATCCTTTGGGAAGCTAGGGAGGAGATTGCAGAGCCATTGGCCTTGATTTTTCTGTCGTCGTTGTCTACAGGAATAGTACCAGAAGACTGGAGGATAGCGAATGTGGTCCCCTTGTTCAAGAAGGGGAGTAGGGATAGCCCGAGTAACTATAGGCCAGTGAGTCTCACTTCTGTGTGGCAAAGTCTTAGAGAGAATTGTAAGGGAGAGGATTTATGAACTTCTAGATAGGAATAATGTGATCAAGGATAGTCAGCATGGTTTTGTGAAGGGCAGGTCGTGCCTCACAAACCTTATTGAGTTCTTTGAGAAGGTGAGCAAGGAAGTGGACGAGGGTAAAACAGTAGATGTGGTGTATATGGATTTTAGCAAGGCGTTCGATTAGGTACCCCATGGTAGGCTACTGCAAAAATTACGGAGGTATGGCATTGAGGGTGCATTAGAGGTTTGGATTAGGAATTGGCTGGCTGGAAGGATACAGAGGGTAATAGTAATTGAAACAGGTTCATCTTGGAGTGCAGTTACTAGCGGTGTACCACAGGGATCTGTTTTGGGACCATTGCTGTTTGTCATTTTGATAAATGACCTGGAGGAGGGGTTTGAAGGCTGGGTGAGCAAATTTGCGGATGATACGAAAGTCGGTGGAGTTGTGGACAGCGAAGGAAGATGTGGCAGGTCACCGCGGGATATAGGTAAGTTGCAGTTCTGGGCAGAACGGTGGCAAATGGAGTTCAATGTAGCTAAATGTGAAGTCATCTACTTTGGTAGGAGTAACAAGAAGATGGATTACTGGGCTAATGGTAGGCTACTTGGTAGTGTGGATGAGCAGAGGGATCTTGGTGTCCATGTACACAGATCTCTGAAAGTTGCCACCCAGGTAAATAGTGCTGTGAAGAAGGCATATGGTGTACTGGGCTTTCTTGGTAGACGAATTGAGTTCCGGAGTCCTGAGGTCATGTTGCAGTTGTATAAGAGCCTGGTGCGGCCTCATCTGGAGTATTGTGTGCAGTTTTTGTCGCCATACTATAGGAAGGATGTGGAGGCATTGGAACGGGTGCAGAGGAGGTTTACCAGAATGTTGCCTGGCATGGTAGGAAGATAATATGAGGAAAGCCTGAGGCCTTTGGGGCTGTTCTCATTGGAGAAAAGAAGGTTTAGGGGAGATTTGACAGAGGTGTACAAGATGATTAGGGGTTTAGATAGGGTTGACAGTGAGAACCTTTTTCCGCTAATGGAGTCAGCTGTTACTCGGGAACACAGCTTTAAATTAAGGGGAGGTTGGTATAGGACAGAGTTTAGGGGTAGATTCTTTACTCAGTGGGTTGTGAGTTCATGGAATGCCCTGCCAGTAGCAGTGGTGGACTCACCCTGTTTAATGGCATTTAAGCGGGCATTGGATAAGCACATGGAGGTTATTGGGCTAGAGTAGGTTAGGTAGGCTTCAGTCGGCGCAACATCGAGGGCCGAAGGGTCTGTACTGCGCTGTATTGTTCTATGTTCTATGTTCTATAGCATCGGTAATGGATGGTTGACCCCACGGAAAGCAAAGACCAAGAGCATCGAGGAATTTCTTCGACCAATCTCGATGAAAGTGGTGCTTCGATGTTTTTGATGAAGCAGATTCTTTCAGTAGTTTATCAGTGTAGTGGCACCATTAATAGATTTGAAGAAGAAGAACATAAAATTTTGCTGTACATAAAAATGTTAGGAGTCATTTGCACATATCAAAGCAATATTACCCATCGCACCAGTTTTAGCTGCACAAAACTTTTGAAACACTTCAATTTTGTAATCAATACTCATGACATAGGAGGTGGAGCTAAATTACTGCAGGAGGCTTCTCATGTAATTGTACTGGCAGTTTGCTACTTTTCAAAGAAACTCAACATCCTCAGAAAAAATACTCAACGATCGAAAAACAATGACTGAGATTGGTACTGGCACGTTCCGAAAAAATGTGTCAGGGACGGTTCTGTTCATGGATCACAATACACTGATATTGTTGGAACGCTTTCAAGAACCCTTTAAATGTTTCATTGTAGTTCTATGTTACTGACATTAATTTTCAAATCCTAAATGTTGTGAGTCACAAGAATGTAACTGCAGATGCGCTTTCACGGATTTAACTGATCAACTTTAGATGAGACAGGTTTCTGTCCAATATATGTGTGTGTGTGTGTGTGTGTGTGTGTGTGTGTGTGTGTGTGTGTGTGTGTGTATGTGTGTATGTGTGTGTGTGTGTATATATATATGTGTGTGTATATATATGTATATATATATATATAGATGGATAGATAGATAGATAGATAGATAGATAGATAGATAGATAGATAGATAGATAGATAGATAGATAGATAGATAGATAGATAGATAGATAGATAGACAGACAGAAAAGTTAAGATGATGAATGCACATTATCTTATATGGATGTCATGTGCATGTGGTAAATGAATAAAAAAACAGAAAACATCCTTTCATCATAATGGTTCAGTTTTTCCTTAATGGGGGAGTTGAGTCCCGTCTGATTTGGGAAGAATCGGCGAATTCCACTGGCTCTGACTCGGTTCTGTGATATCATCGTTGGCCACTGCATCCACGTCATTCTGGGGCTGTGTGGCTTTGAAAGGAATAAGCTTGGAGAGGGGCTGTTTTACCAGAACAGAATTCCTTGCATCTACCTAATGTACAATAGGTTTAGTCCTCCCTATCTTATTCCTGTATTTGTCCTCATTTTGTTGGAACAAAACTGACAAATGGATTCTTCTTTCCGGAGACAGGCAGTAATCTAACGTATCCCACTCCACAAATCTTTCCTCAGTGGTTTTCGTGTTTTGAGCTACATCAAATCCAAAATCTGCATTTGATTCCTCACTCTGTGGTGCAGTAACTAACACCTGTTTCTCCAGTTCCTCTTCTCTTTTATGAAAGAGTTTGAACATATTCACATGAAATAACTGATACTGATTTTTTCCTGTCTGGCTTTCTTTTTACTGGAGAGTTCACCTAGCTGAGCGTATTTTTAATTTGATGGGAACCACTAATCATTTCCTTTCAGGGATCTCTTCTCTGTAATGACATTAATGCGTCATCTCCATGGGGTAACGTCCCAATTTTAGATTTTTATCGTCCACGTATTTCATTGTATGCTGCAACATATTCAGGTGCTGGTAAGTTAACCCACCAATCCGATTTAATGTCTCCATCATCTTGGATACATAAGCTATGTGTGAAATCTCCAATCTCGATCGAGAAAAGATCTCCTTAATTAATTTCAAAGGCACTCTCACTTCATTTCCGAAGAAGAACTCAAATGGAGTGAATTGTGTAGATTCGTTTTGGGCATTTCTAATGGAAAACAATAAAAATGAGATATGTTTTCTCAATAATTCATGTAATCATGACAGTACACTCATAAAATTGCCTTCAGGCTCTGATGACACCTTTGTGAAGGACTACTGGATTCAGGGTGACACGCACTTGATTTAAAGCACAGTGTACCTAATCTATCTATTACTTCCTTAAACAATCGAGCAGTACGTGGATGCCCATACCACGTGAAGAAAGCTGCAAACTCCTCGACATCCTTTTTTCCCCTTTATACTTTGTAATGCAAGTCTCTCCGGAAACTTTTAGCCACATCCATATTGGTGAACAAATTCCTGTACCAATTGTATTTTTAGGAAGAGGTCCTGCACAATTAAGCAAAAGTCACGTAAAAGGTGCTTCGAATGCGAGAATGAGTAAATCATGTGCTCCCTGTAAAAATTGTTGCCTGTGTGGTACTGTCAACGCAGTCTGGTGCACTTCTGCCCATTTGTCCTCTGCACTAACCTGCCACGGTCTCCATTTTCGTTGCGGGATTCTGTCATTAAGATAAGAACTGTCAGGAATACATTCTGACTCCTTTTCTGAGTGTGTATCAGAATGAAATTCTACTATTGCCTCGTTTTTCTGCTGTAAATCCATTAGCTTTTCTGAACTGAACGCTTCTACCTGATGCTCTGCCAGTTTAGGTTTTTCCTGCACCATTATGTCAAGTAGGTTGTGCATAACCCAATCTCAACTCCTCCGTCTTTCTCTTCAGTTATTGCTTTGTGTTGTAACTTATGATGTTGCGATCTTGTAACTACACAGTTTCGATCCCACGATATTTTAAAGCCCTCAGTTCTCTGGTGTTCCTTTGGCTTCTCCGCACCATTAGTGTCACTCTCAACTCGTATCCTGATAATTGCATGAAAGAACAAACTGTATTTCTGGAACTGGCACTGGGTTTATCACGCCCACTGTTACTGCCCCAATTTTGATTTGCCACTCCAACCTGATCATACATAGGGGAACGCTCAATATCAGTACATACTTCTCACAAATTACGACTCTCTCGGGTAACAGTACTTAGTTTATTATATCACATCTCCATGACTCTGATTCCTTTGGCTGGATATTCTGTGAGCATGATCATCACTTCAACAATCGCCTATGAAGGAACCGCGCTCGGAAAGCTAGTGCTTTCAAACAAACCGCTTGAATTACAACCTGCTGCTGTGTGATTTTTAACTGTATCCGTGCCACCTCGTCCTTCCACAAGGAGGTTGAACAGTTCATCGACTTCACCAACACATTGCACCGCGAACTTAAATTCAACTGGATCATGTCAGACATCACCCATCCCTTCCGATATCGCTCCATCTGCATCAGTGGTGAACGACTCAACATGGACATCACCCACAAACCGACCAAATACCACAGCTACCTGGTCGACAACTGCTCCTAACCTACTTTCTGTTAGAACGCTATCACTTGTTCACAATTCTTCCATCTCCGCTGCACCTTCTTTTAGGACGTCCTGTTCCAACACATTAAACACCAGATGGCCCCTTTCTTCAAAGACCACAATTTCCCCTCTCACATATTCGATGATGCCCTCCAATGCATTATATCTAATTCCCGCACATCCGGCCTCGAACCTCTCACCTCCAGCCGCAACAAAGGCAGAACACCCTTGGTAGTCTCCTTAGACCCCTTCCAATCTCCGTATACATTGCATCAGCTTCCTTAATTTCTGTCAACCACACGTAGACTTCACTACAAGAGATACATTTGTATCCCCCCCCCCCAACTTATCTGCTTTCTGTAAAAACCATTACTCCACATTCTCTTGTCAGGTCGACGCCTGCAATAAATCCGACCTCCCCTCCCAGCACCTTCTCCTCCTCCTGCCGGATTTGCACAACCTGCGCCCGCAACACCCCCGTCACCTCAGTCCAAGGCCCCGAAGTAGTCTTCCACATCTATCCCAGTTTTACCTCCACTTCCACACATGGAATGTACTGTATCGTTTGCACCCGATGCTGTCTCCTCTACTTTTGTGGAGTTGGGAGGCTTATTTGCAAAGCAGCTGAAAATGGAGTTGCAGGTGGATAGGAGAGTGAAGAAGGCGTTTGGTATGCTTTCCTTTTTTGGTCAGAGTATTGAATACAGGAGTTGGGAGGTCATGTTGCGGCTGTACAGGACATTGGTTGGGACACTGATGGAATATTTCGTGCAATTCTGGTCTCCTTCCTATTGGAAAGATGTTGTGAAACCTGAAAGGGTTCAGAAAAGATTTACACGAATGTTGCCAGGTTTGGAGGATTTGAGCTATTGAGAGAGGTGGAACAGACTGGGGCTGTTTTCCCAGGAGCGCTGGAGGCTGAGTTGTGATCTTATAGAGGTTTACAAAATTATGAAAGGCAAGGATAGGGTAAATAAGCAAAGTATTTCCCTTGCCGTCATTGAGTCCCGAACTAGAGGGCATAGATTTGAGGCTGTGTGGTGAAACATGTAAAAGAGACGTACGGGGCAACGTTTTCACACAGGGGATGGTACGTGTATGGAATGACCTGATAGAGGAACTGGTGGAGGCTGATACAACTGCAACACTAAAGAGTCATTTGGAAGGGTATATGAATAGGAAGGGTTTGGTGGGAAATGGGTCGGGTGCTGGCAGGTGGGACTAGATTGGGTGGGGATATATGGTCGGCATGGACGGGTTGGTCCGAAGGATCTGATTTCATGCAGTACATCTCTGCGACTCTATAACTCTATGTGTCCAGAGGACATTTGCATGACACCCGCACCAATCAACCCCCGTGCCCCTTAGCCGAACACTTCAACTCCCCCTCCCACTCTGCTAAGAACATGTAAGTCTTGGGCTTCCTCCTTCGCCATTCACTAACAACCTGACAACTGGAGGAATATTGCTTTATCTTCTGTCTGTGTACCCCTTACCCACACAGTATCAACGTGACTTCACCAGTTTCCTCAAATCCCCTTCCCATACTTATCTCAAATCCAACCTTCCAACTCGGCACCGCCCTCAAGACCCGTCCTACCTGTCCATCTTCCTTCACACCGATCTGCTTCAAACTCCTCTCTGACATAGCACCATTAGCCCCACCTCCACCCAACTATCGCCTTCTGATCCACCTTCCTGAGACCCACTCCCTCCCATTAAAGTATTGACCCCTCGGCTCACAAGACTGACTCCTGATGAAGGGCTCTGGCCCAAAACGTCGATTCTCTTGCTCTGCCGGTGATGCGTGCCCTGTTGTGTTTTTCCAGCAGCACACACTCAACTCTGCTGTCCAGCATGTGCATTCCTCACTTTCGACGAGTTGCTTTTTAATGTTGTCCACCCAAGTCCAACAAAAGGTCATAGGGTCTCTCTTATGTTTAATGTTGTTAAATGCCACCCTCAGCTGGAATCTCTGTGGCACGACACAAGCAGAACATTTTTAGAAGATCCATTGAAGTCTGTGAATATGTAAAATTGCACCTTTTCATTCTTCAAACCATGTCTTTAGTGATGCAATATAGTTTTGCACCATCCCTTGTGATGTCGTCCATGTGAATTGAGGAGAATTGAATGAACAAGTCCAGTGCTGGTGCATTTACTCCATCTTGAGTTATTTATCACTTATAATTTGTAACATCAGATCAGAAAACAATGTAATCTGCAGAAATGACCCTCTGTCGTCCTGCAATGATTCACTCGGATACACGTGCAGTGAAATTCCTGAATATTAGAAACACTGCTCAAAGAGAAATCATTTCCACTTTATAGAGGAAACACGTCAATTCTCCACGAGCGTGTTTCACACTAAGGGACATTATTCTAATTGCAACGTTCTCCACACCAGCCTTGTGTGTGCGTGTGTCTGTGTTGATGCTGCTGTTAGTTTGGATTATGCTGTGAGTTGTTTCCCTCCCTCTCTTGCTCTCTGACTGAATCTTTGAAATATCACACCATCCAACACAACAGAGGCAGTGGCGTGAGAACTCAAGCAGAGTGCAGAACAGTATGACTTTCCACACTAGGATGTTTTGTTTCTAGAACATAGAACATAGAAAAGTCCAGCATATGCCCTTTGGCCCACGAAGATTTGCCGAGGTTTAATCCTAATATAAAATATAGTAATTCAACCTATGCAAACCTCAACTCACTGCTGTCGACGTGCATGTCTCGCAGTCGCTTAAATGCTCCCAATGACTCTGGTTCCACCACCACAGCGGGCAACGCATTCCGTGCATTCACAACTCTCTGTGTAAAGAACCTACCTCTGAAGTCTCCTTTATACCTTCGTCCTAATACCTTTAAACTATGACTACTTGTACCAGACAATGCTACCCGGGGGAAATTTCTATGGCTATTGAATCTATCTCTTCCAGTCATTATTTTGTCCACCTCAATCAGGTCTCCACTTGCCTCCTTCTCTCCTTAGAGAAACGTCTGAGCTTATAAAACATCTGTATCTTTCCTATAGTAGGGCGACAAGAATTGGACAAAATATTCCAAGTATGGTCTCACTAGGGACTTGTAGAGTTGTATCAAAACCTCGAGGGTCTTAAACTCAATTCCCCGTTAATGGAAGTCAAAACATCAATTGCTTTCTTATCAACCCTATCCACTTGGGTGGCAACTTTGAGGGATCTATGCATTTCCACACCCAGATCACTCTGTTCCTCCACACTGCCAAGAATCTTGTCTTTAAACCTATATTCAACATTCGAATTCGACCTTACAAAATTCATCATTTCGCATTTATCCAGGTTGAACTCCATCTGCCATTTCTCAGCCCAGCTCTGAATCCTGTCTATGCCGCGCTACAGTTTGCAGTATCCCTCTGTTCTATCCACAACACCTCCAACCTTTGTGTCATGTGCAAATTTACTAACCCACGTCTCAACCTCCTCATCCAAGCCATTTATAAAAACTACAAAGAGCAGAGACCCGAGAACAGAGCCCTGCGGGATCCCACTCATCACTGACCTCCAGGCAGAATACTTTCCATCTACAAACACTCTATGCCCTCTGTCAGCCAGCCAATTCTGAGTCCAGATAGCCCAATCTCCCTGTATCCCATACTGACTGACTTTATGAATAAGCCTACTATGGGCAAATCGTATCAAATGCCTTGCTGCAATCCAGATACACCACATCCATTGCTCACCGGTCGTCGAACTTTTTTGACACCTCCTCAAAGAAATCAATGAGGTTTTTGAGGCTTGTCCTGCCCCTCACAAAGCCATGTTGACTGCTTTTATTTCTACTATGCTTTGTCAAATAGTCATAAATCCTATCTCTCAGAATTCTGTCCAAACTTTTGCTGACAAAATACGTAACACTGACTGATCTGTAATTGCCAGGGATTTCCCTATTATCCTTCTTCAAAAGAGCAACAACAACAGTCGCCTCCTTCCAATCCTCCGGTATGACCCCTGTCGGGTGGGAGGAGGCAAATATCCTCACCAGGGGCTTAGCTACCTCCTTTCTCTCTTCCCGGAGCAGCCTCAGATAAAACTTTTCGGGCCTTGGCCACTTATCAATATTAAAGTTTTCAAGGATTTCTAGCACATCAATTTCATCAATCTTGACCTGGTCCCAGCTCCTCTAAGTTTTCATTTACATGGTTAAAACCTTGGTGAAAACCGTAACAAAATAAATTCATTTTCGTCTTCCCTGCCTGCTCAGATTCTACGCACAAGTTCCCTCCGCTATCCCTGATCGGCCCAACCTTATCCCTGAACATTCTTTTGTACCTCACCTATGAGTAAAATGCCTTTGGATTATCCCTCTTCCTTCATGCCAAACCTTTTTCCTTCCCCTCCTGGCTCTCTTCAGTCCATTTCTGAGCTCCTTTCTAGCAAGTCTGTTATCCTCTAATGCTGTGCGAGAACTTTGCATCCTCTACCTTACGTAAGATGGCTTCTTCATTCTGATGAGATGTTCCTCTATTCTCGTTATCAAAGGTTCCTTAATCTTACCCCTTCTTACCTGTCTCAGTCAAACAAATCCGTGCATCATTCTATGTAATTCATGTGCTTAGTATTTTTTGTTTTACTGAACATCATTCTGAACCTAGGAAATTTTCCTGTACAATTAAATTTTGTTTGGTCAGTTCTGATAACATTATGCCATCAGTAGCCACAATTTTGCACGTCAAAACAGATCATGGTGTGGCTTTTTGTGACAGTAGTATGGATCTGTTGAATTGTTAATAAGGATAGAGACTGTGCATTTAAATAACAAATATCTTTCTTGGATAACCATTTAGTTTAATTTCATCTGAACACTCAGAAGGACGTGACTTTGATGGAGAGTTAAAAAGGATTTCAAACTGACGAGATTTACCAGCTATGAAATTCTATTGCCCCAGGCAATTCATTTGAATATGTTGCATTGGGGAATCCAGCTATTTTCAGCTCGAATCCCTCGCTCCACTGTTATAAGAATTGGGAGTGTGATGGAGCATGCCCAATTTGCCTGGATTGGTGCAGCTCCAAGAACACTCAAGAAACCTAACACCATTCAGGACAAACTAGCCCGCTCCATTGGCACCACATGCACAAATATCCACATCTTCCAGCATTGATGCTCAGCTGGAGTAGTGTGGAGCATCTAAAAGATTCACAACTGAAATTCAGCAAAGTTCCTTAGAAAGCACTTTCCAAACATCCGACCACATCGAATAGAAGGTCAAAGGCAACATTTATATAAGAACACTACCTGCTACCAGCTCCCCTCCAAGTCATTCGCCATCATGATTTGGAAATTTATCGCCATTAAAGATCGTGGAATGCCCACACTAACTACTTTGCTGGCCAACCTCAAGCATTTGGACACCAACAGTTCAAGAACGTATTTCATTGCCATCTTCTCGGGGTGAACTGCGGCAGATAATACACACTGACAAGCCAGTGATGCCCACAACTCAAGAGTGAATAAAAAGAATTCATTCCATGGTCTGGAAATCACGGGCGCCTCCTGTGGATTTCATGCAGGAGTTTTGTTTTTCTGTTATACCAGAAATTCGTGAAAGCAGGTATTTTACCGCGTTGTTGATCTTAGCTCTGAACCTTGACAATGTTGCAGCAGAACTAAAGGCTTTTGGGCAACAACTTCGGATTCGCAGCATGAAACAAACTGCACTGGAATGATGTAGAAAAAGGAGGGAATGATCAATATTGAACACTTGAATGACATAACAAATCTACGACGTTGATTAGTCACAGGAAGATAATGTTCCAAGATATGGTGAAGAGCTGAAGCACAGATTTCCGTCTGCTGTCCATCTACGATTCTTTTTTATTCTCCCCTTTGTTTTCACCCTCCAGACTCTTCTGAACTCAACTGGTCGCTGAAATGTGGCTCACGGTCAGAGGGGTTAGCAACAAAATTAAAGTGAATACCAGCTAAGGGTTTTAAAACGATATCCAACCAATGTAAAGCCACCCACCAAGTCTCAGTAAAGTAGCTTGAAATTATGTGACACTAGAAAGTCATATTGTTAATTATTACACAAACTGCATATTGAAAATAAAAGGGGATGTTAATCATAAAAAGCAGGGGGCAGTCTGAAGCAAGAAACACAGTTGGAGTTTACTCAGTGCGATATTTTGTACTCAGCTTCTAATAACAAATGGTCACAAATCGGTGAAAGGAGAAAGTGATGGTGAAACAAATAGATCAATCTCTGGCTGCAGGACACGGAACCCCAGTAATAATGCACACAGGAAACAGTCAAATAATAATAAGGGAATATCCACAATCTAAACTCAGTAATAACGATCATCAGGTTGGCACCTTCAATAACCAACAAGTAGCGTATCGTGCAAAGGGAAGTACCACATTTTCCGTGGGTAATGACTGCAATTGGCAGCAAAGTTACTGTGGATGACAAGTGGGAAACGATGCAATGGATTACTGATCAGATTTTACTCTGCCTGTTACTGAGACCACAGAAAGGTTTTACCAAAAAAACCGAGGGCAATGTGTGAGGAGAAGTGGCTGTGGTTGAATGAGTTTGAATTTTAACATTTTCCACCACCTCGGATTGTCCTCCAGCCCAATGACTCTCGGGATCATGGGGTTGGAGAGAGTTTTAGGACATAAACCCTCCTCGGAGAGCAAAAGGAAGCCTGTGATTTGTTGGGTTGCAAAATAACTATTTGAATGACTGTAATAGATTCTCACAGGTCTCAGCTCCAACTCTGACATGCGCAGAATCGCATTAGAACCTTTGCTTCCAACTCAGGCATACGAATGTTGCGAATACATATTCTCCCCTTCCACTTGGGTTAGTTCATCACATGCTTTTAGAATTGGATCAAATCCTGAACAGAGGCAAAAGTAGATCAGAACACTGGTTATCTCAAAATATGTAAAACTTCACACAAAACTACTCAAATGTCTTTCACAAGTGCAGCATCTAAACTGCGTGACATTTTCAGAATGTTAGGACTGCTGTGACATTTCCACCGTAGATGACACATCTGTACATGACAAATGTCTCAACGTGCAGGAATCAGGAAATAAATCTGTCACAATTTGAATCTCCTGACCGGAGACGTTGAGGAGAGATAGAATTCCAGATGGTTGGTAGTTAGATGAAGGTTTACGTTTCAAAAGAGATTGCATATCACCCAATTCCTTAGCTTAGCAAAAGGAAAACAGTTGCACATTTAAATGTTAGAATTAGTACAACATCTCCTGCCGCTTCTGGAAAAGTCAGAAAACAATCTCATCTTTTCCATGCAGAAAAGATTCATAACATCTCTCCTGAACACTCCAGCACACATTCTTAAACTCTGCTCCCTCATCCTAGAAACACCAACCAATAGAAATATTCATCATTTCCTGTATTTTCCCGCTAATATCTTGTCGGAATCAAATCAGATCACTGCTTAATCTTAAACATTCGATAGAAAATATGCCTTATTTGCATACCAATTTCCAATCTTTCTCTGTGCAACTGGCATAATCGGTGGGATAGAAACCAGAGTTAAAATTTCGGGTCCAGTGACCCTTCATTAGACCTAACTTTCATGACCGCTCCTCATAGCTTAAAATCATATAAAACCGAAAAATATGACAGAGTACTGAGATCAGCAAGTGCTGCAAAAGTAGTGAAGTTGGAATTCTCTGTCAGTGAAGAATTGTGCCGAGAATGCTCAGTGTATCACTGCAACTTTCCCGATCTTTGGATAATGCTGACCACTGAGTGAGCTGGGAACATTATTGGTCAAAAGCTGAAGCCAGAGAGCAGGACAGCAGCAGATTAACACGAGTTCAATCATCATAATACCAAGTGATATAGTGAGTTTAAGGGCCAAGCTGAACTGATCAATCGATATCATGAATTTGATATCGGGGTCATTAAAATGAAGGGAAACAGTAGTGAAGTAAGATTGTGAAGCCAAATTCACAAGAAAGTTTATAACTATAGTTAGAGTTACAGGATCTCCAGGTGAAGAATGGGACCTGTTAGAATCCAAAGGAACAATCTACGCATGGAGCCAGAGCGGAAACATGTTAGGACCTGCAAACTTACGATTACAATCGAGCATACGACAGTGTTATGAGGAGTAGGACGGATTGCCCTAAGAAAAGACCGCCTCCATAAACCATTTGACCTCTTGCAGTGTTATCCACGCCTTCCCAAACTCAAAATATTGGCAAGGATTTATGTCTGTTGGACAGAATAAGTTGCAGATGTAGCTGCCTTGGGGAAGTAGTGCGTCGAATGTCAACAAGGATACAGATTACAACCATCTGCTTCAAGTATTTCATGAATAGCCACGTAAACTTTGACGTTGTTTAATGTCCACGATAGAGGTTATTTGATGCAGTCAATGTCCTGAGTCTTTGCGGACGCCCATTCAAAATGATTGAACGATAATAGTGTTCATTTGGCATATGGGGACGTTGTTCAAAAAACGGCCGGCACATTTTGAATTGCATGGATCCCCGGATGTTTTGCTCATTGATAACGGAGCACTGTTTAAAAGCAAGGAGTTTGAGTATTTCCTGAAATCGAATGGTATTCGTCATACAAGGACAATCCCATATCTGCACTGTTTCCTATTCGATGACTGGGCAAAAACCCATGCAACCACAGGAATAGCTTTCGCAAAGATTCAGCAGGGAGAAGACTCTACAACAGATTAAAACTATATTTCCCGTACCTGGGGTGAAGGATGCAATGGCCTCAGGAACACTAACGTTAAACACAAGCCTTCACTAAGTGAATTTGAAAGTTGACATGGGGGATAAAGTTTCGTGGAGCAAACAAGGGAATGGCGCTGCATGGTTAAGAAGCATGGTCGACCAGCCATTAGGTCGAGTGATGTACAAATTTTGGGTAGGATCGTCGGCCCTGAACAAACACGTGGACCATATGAAAGCTCCAATTCGCAAAAGAAGTGACAACAAAACACGCAGGAACATCGAACAACTTGCTGATTTATTCTGGATCGCATGGGTTCTCTTTCGTCATCAAGCTTTGACGTTGCCTTGTACTCTGAGATGGACATGGCAGATGTCACTAATTCAGGTCTTTGCTGCTTTCTTTCTTCTGAGATGTTAGGTGTGTAAGAGGTGAGCGACCGTACATTAGATACCAATCATAGCTAACAGAGTTGGAGGAACGTGACCAAGAGCTTAAAAGCCTCAGAACAGCCTGCTTAAAAGGCCAATATCCTTGGACTCAGAGGAGAGCTATGTAATGATTGTAATGAGGTCAGCCAGGTATTCACCAAAAGATAATGCATTGCATGGACATACGATTGAAGGAAGTTTATTTATGAATGGAATGAAGATGTTTGGAACGAGAACAATTCCCTGAGGAGCCATTTTCGACTTGTAACAGAGCTGACAATGCTATTAAGCGACACTCATAATAATATTCTTTTTAGTTCGGGTGCACCAAACCTGAGGCTAACTGTCAAAGTGATTCACATTAATTAAAGTTTTCCAGGATATAAAGTCACTACTTCCCGGATTCTTTTTTTAAACAACCTGCTGAATGGTACATGGTTCAATATCCTTTGCAAATTCAAAGAAGCTGCATAAACGCATCTCACTTTATCCCTGCAATTACTGCATTTTGAAACATAACTGACAGAAATATTGTTGATGATTTCGGCATGCGAGCAGCAATCACATTTTGAAAAAAGAACGTTCCCAATAGATTAAACAGTGATAAACATTGTATTCCATGACAAGATGATAAAAAGGTATTATTATGCTACACACGAGAAAAGCTCAGAAACAAAGCATTATGAATTGATAGATCTTGAAAGTAACATGCAGAGAAAAAGAGCATTTTAAATGGCACAATGTTCAATCTCTATTAAAGAATATGCAACCAGCATTTTATGTGTAAACAAAATGTCATTGATATGACGATTATGAAAATAAAAATGAGTGATTTGAGCGCCGATTAGGTCAAAGACAACGTGCAATAAGATAAAACAAGTATAGCGAGAATAGGAAACGTTGATACCAAACGAAGTTTTGGTGTACTTTCACCAGAAGCGGTGTCTTTGCTTTAAGAAGAACGTTTATTTTTATTCATGTAAAGGAAGGAATTTAAGAATGATTTTATGCCTATAATATCAGGGTTATTTGCACACTTGCCAACTCTTAACCTTTTGTATTTCGAGCAGAGATGAATACAAATAATGCGGAATTGCCAGTGTTGGAATAGGATGGACAAAGTCAAAAGTCACACAGAACTGTCACATATTCCAACAGGTTTATTTGAAAACACAAGCAGTCAGAGCTTCTCGCATTCTTCAGGTGCTAGTGAGACAGCACATATCCGACATAAAACTTCAGATTTCTTACAGAAACTCGGCACCCAGGAACAGTGGAAACAGGAACGGTCATCGTAAAGATGGACATTTTGCACTCTGCTACATCATTTCCATGCCACGGTGGCATCGCTGCAACAGCCTCGGTACTCACTACCAATAACTGCCAATATCTATGTACCATCGGAACACTCATTTGTTTCATGATCGACCGCAACATCTTCACCTTTGACAACCAGCTCTTCATCCAGACACACGGAAAATCGGGTCCATATTTCCAAAGTAATATGCACAAATTCAGAGAGATTTATTTGCTTCACATGAACTCCAACCAACGCAACACATCGGGTACATAGTCGACATTGTTGTCCACTGGGATCATGGTGAGTACTCACCAAAATAACAGGGATATCAATAAATTTCATCCCACGATCGGACTTAGCCTGCATTTCCTTTTAGAATCAGTCCCATTACTGGGTACATGCATTTCCATCATGGAGGGGCCCGTCAATCACTCACTTTATCTCAAGCCTTCAAATCACCTTATGAATATGCAATTCTCTAGCTTCCATACTAAACATACTTTAAAAAGCCATTTCCTTCGGCCAAGCCCTACGCATACACTTAATCTGTTCATAAGGGGAGGAATGCAACAGACATGTGAAGGTGTTGAAGATGCTGAAGTTCTGGATTCGAAGCTCAATTCATCAATCACCAGTTACACCCTGAGGCAGCAGGATGACTGTAATAACCTCCTCAGAAGACCTAAACGGGATTCGACCGACAGAGTACACTTCGCCGTTCAGTATTTCCCAGAGCAGAGAAACTAAACCATATTCTTCACAGCCTGCAACACATTATTGATGAAGATGAACCCGTCACCAAGATCTTTCCTATGCCATCACTTCTTCCTTCAACCAAATATCAAATGTTAAAAGGACATTTGTTTGGAGCAAAAAATCCACCTTTCAGGAAAAAAAACATCAACAAGATCACCGTACAATTTTGTCATGATACTCCCTGGAATACATGTCAGAACTCCAAATTGGTTGCTACCATTATACGTGGGTCGCCTCCCACCAAGTGCCTGACATGCTCATATGGCTCAGCCTATGTTCGAGGAAGGATGCACCACGGCATGGTTCGTTGGAGATACCAAGCAGATGCTAAGACAACAGATAAATGGACAGCGTACAAGAATAGTTCGACATTAATGTTTCCTCCCATTAGGGGAAACCTTCAGAGATCAAGAACAGTCAGGTAAACATACTCCAAGGTGGATTTCAGGATACACAACAATTCGGAAACTCCAATCAGAAGCTGAAGAACAAGTTTTGCACCCATGAAAAGGTTTCAAATGGGATCGTGGGTTCATGTCAGACTGCAGGTGACCACACTGTACAGTCTCGCACACACACTCACACATACGCACACAAACACACATACTCTCTCACATAATCATACTCATACACTCACACAGACGTTCAAAAACACAATCACAGTCTCTCACAGGCATATTCTCATTCACACTCGCGCACACTCTCTCAAGCACGAACACATACACACAAATACTTTCTCAAAATCACACACAAGCACGCACGTACTCAAAAGCACACACTCTCTCTCTCGCACCCACACACGAGCACACACAGACGCTCTTTCTTCCCTTCGCACTCCGACTTGCTCTCCCCCAAACACACACAGAAACGAATATGCACACAAGTATATAAATCTACAGGGTGAGTTTGCATTTTTCGATTTGTATCGGCAGATATATTCGAATTTGTTCGAAAACCTCACGATATTTGGACAATCAGTCAATGTGGCATTTTATCAATTCCAAGCTGACGTAAAATCACTCTAACTCCCGACTGAGACAGAGTCAGACTCGATACACAGCCTCGTAAGTGAAGTATATTACGTGATTGTAGATGTCATCTGATTCATGCTGATAAATTGTTAAATTATCTCGGAGAAATAATCACTGAAAAGAAATTCTGGGATTTACATATTAGTCAATCGAAACCTGCATCACCCTTCTAAAATATTAAAAATTTAACAGCTATATAGGTTTGTTCAATATGTTCGCATCAATTGCATTACTTTGTTAATCTTCTACCTCTCATGGCGGTGTCCGAGATATCTTTTCTCATTAACACATGAGGAATGTCTGAGGATCCAGAAATCTGTATTTTCAAATAAACCAGTTGGACTGTTACCGGTTTCATGAGGTTTTAGACAATGAATTTAGAAGCTGGGCATTGTCTGAAGTATCGTTAACAGTATACTATTAATTGAACGTTAAAGCAAAACTGAAAGAACTGCAGATGTAGTAAATCAGAAAGGAAACAAAAACAGAAATTGTTGGATAAGGTTCAGCAGATCAGGCAGCAACAAAGAGAGTTATCCAAATTCACGTTTCAGGTCGGTTAACCTTTCATCCAAAGTGAGAAAATTCTGAGGAAGGGTCTCCCAACCCGAACCATTAACTGATCTCTTTCCACTATTGAAACGCTCTTGTACAAAACAACAGCAGTCAATTGGCAAAACATAAAAAATACAAACAGTGTCGAGGGCCTCAAATGCAGAAAGCCCGATGGTAGATGCGAATTCAGTGACTATGGAACGGCAATTGGAGAAATATGCAACAAGAGTGCAATTTTGAAGAATGGTTTGAGAGATCGGGGGAAGGGATTAATGGAACTACCGTTAAAAAGAGCTAATGCAGACATTAAGCATTCAATAACTCATTGTGTTGTGCGATATTGTGATACATCGAAAACAGCATCGAGATAAAATTATGACAATGTTTTGTGGCTGAACCTAAACCAAGTGCTGTGCACGCTTCAGGGAACCGGCTCAAAAACAATGAAAGAAAGAACAATTCGGGATGATGAAAAATGACAGTACCAGCCATAACAAAACATTGAGTGATTTGATCATGAGGTATGCTCTGATTCATTCATTTCAATCTGCATTTAGCTGGAATATTGCAATTGTTAAACGGATTTGAACATAATAGTTATATGTTGTAAGAAATATTGCATTTTGAATGTTATTAAAAAGGGATTTCATTGGATTACCGGAAAGCCACAATTTTGCGACTCAGAGGTCATACTGTTGCCGCCATTTAATTGGGTAAGTATGGAACGTTGTACATTCTCTTCATATTCAATTATAATTCGAGTAACATTATATTGCATATGTTTGTCCCAGTCTCCATTTACATTCAGCTGATGAAACCATGTTTTTCTTTTGATTTTTTTTCCGACTGACACAACTGTTTTTATGAAGAAAATAGCCGTTAAATCCCGACTCCAAGGAATGCAACGAACTTTCCCACAGAGATTCGTTTGTTTTACTGTGTCTTTGTATGAGCGATTTAATAGTTTATCTCTATCATTCATAGTTTCCTTTAAATATAATTTTATGCATTGCAAACTTCCAAAATGGGTTCGTTTTCTAGGTCATATCAAGTTGAATCCTCATTTTGTGAAGAGCAATCATTGCGTTTAAGGCAACTCGAGGAAGAAGGGGCCAGCCAATTTAGCATTTTCCTTTATCATTCGGGCAGTGGTAAGATTGATTATGTTACTAAGTGAACCAAAACCTGAAACAACAAATGCGTACTTCTTGATAAATCAAGTGTTGCTATGGCTGGAGCTTACAATTTTGAGGAGGATTCGACATGAAGGTAATAATGAATTCATTTTGAAAGATAATACATTCTTATGGATGTATTTTATAAAAGTGCATGTAGAACTTCCAATCTTCACATCTGCACCGCAGTTAGTTTTTGATGTGATATGTCAGGTTCACATCTATTGACTGAGCAATTCAACTACTGACCAAAAATATTTGATATGCAAAACTAATAGGTGGCAGTGTTTTGTACTGCTGCCTCATACCGCCAGGGATCCAGGTTTTATATGGCCTTCCGGCGACTGTCTGCTTTCATGTTTTCCCACCAACCTTAAAGGCGTTAAGGTTGGTGCGTTGGCTATGTTACGTTGCCCTGTAGTATGCATGGCAAGTGCATTATCCATAGGAAATGCAGTGTTTAGAGGTGTGGATGCGATGTCCTTGGAGGGCCAGTGCAGCATCCAACGGCCTTGATTTGCACTGCAGGTATTCTTTGGAAATAATATTGGAAGAAGGTGAGGGATGGTTAAATGCCAGATATGTAATACTTTAGATTGGGGATGGTTTGAAGATTATTGGGAATTAGTGGTTCCTGAGCATGTAATTTCACGCAAAGTGCAGAAATCTGAATGGCGTGTGAGAAAGAAGCAGGCAACAATTGACATGCTGATATTTGTGAAGAGAAAAATCGTAATTCCTTCTAATATCTTTCTGCCTTTGGGTTGGTAGTAGCATCAACTTGAACATCCGTTGCTCCTATGTCTGATTAAATAAGTTAATGATCCAAATCATGTTGCACTGTTCATTTATCTGTATACATCAATTGATATACTTTCGATACGTCAGTGTCGACAATCTAAAATATCGCATTCCTGTTTCCTGTGCGCTTATCTGTGAGTTAATTAAACTCATAATTCGTTCAGTTAAAGCCGTATAAATTTATAAATAACCTTCATTGTCATGCTCCCTTCATTGAGGATAATTGTTTCCGCCTTCTGGCACTTTTATCATTTATTTTCATTTCGAACTTTACTTATCTTCCCTCTTACATTAACAACGTTTTTTTAATAATCAGTGCATCCTTACATATATTTAATATATTTAAGACATTTATTTAAACTTTCTATCCTCCACAACACTATATTTTCAAAAAGCATTTTCTTGGTTCCAAACCAATCCAAATCTGAGTACAAAAAACTGTCACAAACAAGCTAATATGAGAAAAGTTGATTGAGCAAAACCAGCGGAAAAAAAACGCACTTGAATAATTCGTAGAAAGAATTCAATTATCAACTTTATTTATGTCGTGTGAAAGCATACAGTACATACTATTTCCTCAGAAACAAGGTGTCTCTCGGAAGACTTCGCGACGGCTGGTGGGTAAGTTTGGTCGTTTATTTAATAGTTAAAAATTTAAAGTTTTCCTTTAAAAAAGCGGTAGCAGACCCGGAAGGCGCGCTAGGTTACCTGGGTAAGGTTTTTTTCTCTCTCCCCTTATTTAAACGCGGGCTCCGAGTTGTAGGCCTCAGTCTCTCGGAAGACTTCGCGACGGCTGGTGGGTAAGTTTGGTCGTTTATTTAATAGTTAAAAATTTAAAGTTTTCCTTTAAAAAAGCGGTAGCAGACCCGGAAGGCGCGCTAGGTTACCTGGGTAAGGTTTTTTTCTCTCTCCCCTTATTTAAACGCGGGCTCCGAGTTGTAGGCCTCAGTCTCTCGGAAGACTTCGCGACGGCTGGTGGGTAAGTTTGGTCGTTTATTTAATAGTTAAAAATTTAAAGTTTTCCTTTAAAAAAGCGGTAGCAGACCCGGAAGGCGCGCTAGGTTACCTGGGTAAGGTTTTTTTCTCTCTCCCCTTATTTAAACGCGGGCTCCGAGTTGTAGGCCTCAGTCTCTCGGAAGACTTCGCGACGGCTGGTGGGTAAGTTTGGTCGTTTATTTAATAGTTAAAAATTTAAAGTTTTCCTTTAAAAAAGCGGTAGCAGACCCGGAAGGCGCGCTAGGTTACCTGGGTAAGGTTTTTTTCTCTCTCCCCTTATTTAAACGCGGGCTCCGAGTTGTAGGCCTCAGTCTCTCGGAAGACTTCGCGACGGCTGGTGGGTAAGTTTGGTCGTTTATTTAATAGTTAAAAATTTAAAGTTTTCCTTTAAAAAAGCGGTAGCAGACCCGGAAGGCGCGCTAGGTTACCTGGGTAAGGTTTTTTTCTCTCTCCCCTTATTTAAACGCGGGCTCCGAGTTGTAGGCCTCAGTCTCTCGGAAGACTTCGCGACGGCTGGTGGGTAAGTTTGGTCGTTTATTTAATAGTTAAAAATTTAAAGTTTTCCTTTAAAAAAGCGGTAGCAGACCCGGAAGGCGCGCTAGGTTACCTGGGTAAGGTTTTTTTCTCTCTCCCCTTATTTAAACGCGGGCTCCGAGTTGTAGGCCTCAGTCTCTCGGAAGACTTCGCGACGGCTGGTGGGTAAGTTTGGTCGTTTATTTAATAGTTAAAAATTTAAAGTTTTCCTTTAAAAAAGCGGTAGCAGACCCGGAAGGCGCGCTAGGTTACCTGGGTAAGGTTTTTTTCTCTCTCCCCTTATTTAAACGCGTAGGCGAGTCACCCGAGGCACTACACGAGTAGTGCCTCCCACCCTTCCACCTCCTCTAACCTAATAATAAGACCAATTGTGACTAGCGGGTAAGTGCTGCATTTTCCTTGTTTGTTTCTTTAGATTTAGTTGGTTTTTGTTTTTTTTAAGGAAAGCTTACTTTTAGAGGGATGGCAGTGCAGAGAGGGCAATGTTCCTCTTGCAACATGTATGAGGTGAGGGAAGCCATTAGCGTCCCTGCTGATTACACTTGCAAGAAGTGCACCCATCTCCAGCTCCTCCAAACCCGTGTTAGGGAACTGGAGCTGGAGTTGGATGAACTGCGGATCATTCGGGAGGCAGAGGAGGTCATAGATCGGAGCTATAGGCAAGTAGTTACTCCGAAAGTTCAAGATAGATGGGTGACAGTGAGGGGGAGTGGGAGGAGGAAGACAGTGCAGGGACCCCCTGCGGTCATTCCCCTCAAGAACAAGTATACCGTTTTGGATACTTGTGGGGGGGATGACTTACCAGGGGTAAGCAACGAGGTTCAGGCCTCTGGCACGGAGCCTGGCCCCGTTGCTCAGAAGGGTAGGGTGGAGAAAGGTAGAGCAATTGTTCTTGGGGACTCGATAGTGAGGGGTACAGACAGACGGTTTTGTGGGGGCGACAGGGACTCACGTTTGGTATGTTGCCTCCCAGGTGCAAGGGTACGTGATGTCGCTGATCGTGTTTTCCGGGTCCTTAAGGGGGAGGGGGAGCAGCCCCAGATCGTGGTCCACGTTGGCACCAACGATATAGGTAGGAAGAAGGGTGAGGATGTAAGGCAGGCTTTCAGGGAGCTAGGTTGGAAGCTCAGAGTTAGAACAAACAGAGTTGTAGTCTCTGGTTTGTTACCCGTGCCACGTGATAGAGAGTCGAGGAACAGGGGGAGAGAGCAGTTAAATGCGTGGCTACAGGGATGGTGCAGGAGGGAGGGATTCCGGTTTCTGGATAACTGGGGTCCTTTCTGGGGAAGGTGGGACCTCTATAAAAAGGATGGTCTACACTTGAACCTGAGGGGCACCAGTATCCTTGGGGGGAGGTTTGCTAGTGCTCTTTGGGAGGGTTTAAACTAACTCCGCGGGGGCATGGGAACCAGGACTGTAGCTTTAGGGTACAGGACCTTGAGTGTAGGGAGGTTAGGAATAATGCAGCGATCTCTAAGGAGGGTGCCTGTAACCAGAAAGGTGGATTGAAGTGTGTATACTTCAATGCCAGAAGTATAAGGAATAAGGTAGGTGAACTTGCAGCGTGGGTTGGTACCTGGGACTTCGATGTTGTGGCCATTACAGAGACGTGGGTAGAACAGGGACAAGAATGGCTGTTGCACGTTCCAGGGTTCAAATGTTTTAGTAGGATCAGACATGGGGGTAAAAAAGGGGGAGGCGTGGCATTACTTGTCAAAGACAGTATCACAGCAGTGGAATGGACGATGGAAGAGGACTTGCCATCTGAGGTAGTTTGGGCTGAGGTTAGAAATAGGAAAGGTGAGGTCACCCTGTTAGGTGTTTTCTACAGGCCTCCTAATAGTCCTAGAGAAGTAGAGGATAATATTGCGAGGATGATTCAGGAAAAGAGTGAAGGTAGCAGGGTGGTTGTTATGGGGGACTTTAACTTCCCAGATATTGACTGGGAGAGCTATAGCTCGAGTTCATTAGATGGGTCGGTGTTTGTACAATGTGTGCAGGAGGGTTTCCTGACACAATATGTCGACAGGCCAACAAGAGGGGAGGCTATATTGGATTTCATTCTAGGTAATGAACCAGGCCAGGTGTTAGACTTGGAGGTAGGTGAGCACTTCGGGGACAGTGACCACAACTCGGTGACTTTTACTTTAGTGATGGAGAGGGATAATCGTGTGCCGCAGGGCAAGAGCTATAGCTGGGGGCAAGGAAATTATGATGCAGTGAGGCATGACTTAGGATGTGTGGATTGGAAAAACAGGCTTCAAGGGAAGAACACTAATGAGATGTGGGGAGTGTTCAAGGAGCAGCTACTGCGTGTCCTCGATAGGTATGTACCAGTCAGGCATGGTGTAAAGGGCCTTGTGAGGCAGCCGTGGTTTAGTAAGGAATTGGAGTCCCTTGTGAAAGGGAAGAAGGCGGCATATGTAAAGATGAGGCGTGAAGGTTCAGTAGGGGCGATTGAGTGTTATAAGGTAGCCAGGAAGGAGCTAAAGAGGGAGCTAAGAGAAGCGAGAAGGGGACATGAAAAGTCTTTAGCTGGTAGGATTAGGGAAAACCCAAAGGCTTTCTATAGGTATGTCAAGAATAAAAGGATGACTAGGGTAGGTATCGGTCCAGTCAAGGATAGTAGTGGGAAGTTGTGTGTGGAGGCGGAGGAGATTGGAGAGACATTAAATCAGTACTTTTCCTCAGTATTCACTCAGGAACAGGACACTGTTGCTGATGTGAATATGGAATCACAAATAATTAGAATGGATGCCCTGGAAATATGCAGGGAAGAGGTTTTGGGAATATTGGAAAGGATGAATATAGATAAGTCTCCTGGGCCTGATGGCATTTACCCCAGGATCCTATGGGAAGCTAGGGAGGAGATAGCAGAGCCATTGGCCTGGATTTTTATGTCGTCGTTGTCAACAGGAATAGTACCAGAGGACTGGAGGATAGCGAATGTGGTCCCATTGTTCAAGAAAGGGAGTAGGGATAGCCCTAGCAACTATAGGCCAGTGAGTCTGACTTCAGTGGTGGGCAAAGTCTTAGAGAGAATGGTCAGGGATAAGATTTATGAACATCTGGGTAGGAATAACGTGATCAGGGATAGCCAGCATGGTTTTGTGAAGGGCAGGTCGTGCCTCACAAACCTTATTGAGTTCTTTGAGAAGGTGACCAAGGAAGTGGATGAGGGTAAAGCAGTAGATGTTGTGTATATGGATTTTAGTAAGGCGTTCGATAAGGTTCCCCATGGTAGGCTAATGCTAAAACTTCGGAGGTATGGCATTGAGGATACATTAGAGGTTTGGATTAGGAATTGGCTGGCTGGAAGGAGACAGAGGGTAGTAGTTGATGGATTATGTTCATCTTGGAGCGCAGTTACTAGCGGTGTACCACAAGGATCTGTTTTGGGACCATTGCTTTTTGTTATCTTTATAAATGATCTAGAGGAAGGACTTGAAAGCTGGGTAAGCAAGTTTGCGGATGACACAAAAGTCGGTGGAGTTGTGGATAGTGAGGAAGGAAGTGGTAGGTTACAGCGGGATATAGATAAGTTGCAGAGCTGGGCGGAAATGTGGCAAATGGAATTCAATGTAGCTAAGTGCGAAGTCGTTCACTTTGGTAGGAATAACAAGATGATGGATTACTGGGCTAATGGTAGGCTACTTGGTAGTGTGGATGAGCAGAGGGATCTTGGTGTCCATGTACACAGATCTCTGAAAGTTGCCACCCAGGTAAATAGTGCTGTGAGGAAGGCATATGGTGTACTGGGCTTTATTGGTAGAGGAATTGAGTTCCGGAGTCCTGAGGTCATGTTGCAGTTGTATAAGACTCTGGTGCGGCCTCATCTGGAGTATTGTGTGCAGTTTTGGTCGCCATACTATAGGAAGGATGTGGAAGCTTTAGAACGAGTGCAGAGGAGGTTTACCAGGATGTTGCCTGGAATGGTAGGAAAATCTTATGAGGAAAGGCTGAGGCACTTGGGGCTGTTCTCATTGGAGAAGAGAAGGTTTAGGGGAGATCTGATAGAAGTGTATAAGATGATTAGGGGTTTAGATAGGGTAGATACTAAGAACCTTTTACCGCTAATGGAGTCAGGTGTTACTAGGGGACATAGCTTTAAATTAAGGGGTGGTAGGTATAGGACAGATGTTAGGCGTAGATTCTTCACAAAGCGGGTTGTGAGTTCATGGAATGCCCTGCCCGTATCAGTGGTGAACTCTCCTTCTTTATGGTCATTTAAGCGGGCATTGGATAGGCATTTGGAAGTTATTGGGCTAGTATAGGTTAGGTAGGATTCGGTCGGCGCAACATCGAGGGCCGAAGGGCCTGTACTGTGCTGTATCCTTCTATGTTCTATGTTATGCACATGCTACGTTTCCAATATCGTTTGGAGAATAACATCTAGCTGAAGCAATGACGAAAACTTCTGCTTGAATGTTGCATTTCTGTCTTCCACAGTGAAGAGTCAGTTGTTTGGTTCAGTTTGACAAGAAAGACCTCTGCCAGAATTGTGTCTGTCAGACTCACTTGCACAGCAAAATAACAGTAGATTTAAAGATAAGTCTTTCTCATATAGGAAGGGCATTTTGGCATGTAAATTGCTGTATTATTATTGACTACATTGTGCCGCAGTTGAACATTCGTTCAATGTTCTGATTTTTTGCTACACGCGAATGAACTTATGATTTTTAACAGTATTGAAAAGAAACAAAGTTTGCATGTATTAAACAAATCGCATTATTTTCCTGCGTTTAGCTCAACCTGTAGGAATAAAACCAAAATTGATATTGTCGTGTTTGCTTTAAAATTTAAGAATTAGACTTAATGGATAAATCAACAAAGCATAGAACTGTTCTCGGAATTTACGTTGTGTTACTGCATAAATAAATGTGTTTGTGCAGCAGCTGAGCAGCTGAAGCATGATTCCAGTTTCCTGAAAAATAAACTTAGGGTCATAAAACCCAGTAATTTTATAATTCTTTATAAACCTGTGGCAAAAGAATTCCACAACATAGGTCATCCACAAGAGGATGAAATTCCCAGAGATGGAAAAGAGCAAGATGATAGATTTTCTTCGGCTTTCCATCTCTCTATCCTTCTTATGTTCGCCATTGCCCTGGGTATGAAGTCTCCTTCTGGCTCTACTGGCCGCCAGAATATGACGAACAGTCACAGTATTGAACAGAACAATCAGAAAAAAAGGGAGGCGAGGAGTTACAATTCGATCGAACCAATCAAATGCAATCCACATAAGTGAAGTATAACGTATCTGCTTAATTCGACAGTACCATGGTATGTTGTCAGCGATGTAAATTGGCTCATGCAAATAATACCATGGGATATTAATAGAAAAAGCTGAGGCACAAACCGTTCCAATTACCACAGCTGCTGTTTTCTCAGTACAATATTTTGTTTTCAGTTTCTGGAAACAAATTGCAACAAGCCTATCAAATTTGAAAGTCACAGTTAACCATATTGAACTATCTCTACCTGCATAACTTAATGCAATGCTGAAACTACACACTGGAGTAATGGACAGGAAACTGCCTGGAAAATAAATAGCTAGAATTCTGTTTAATAACACTGCAGAGATAATGACCAGGAGGTCTGTCACTGCCATGAAGACAAGATACATCGTGATACAGCTTGATCGACCACACCTTCCACGGGACAGTATCACGATCGCCATGATATTAACTGAAAGGGAATTACACATAATGTATTTTCAGCATTTTAATTGTGCCAAGTGCATAACTACCATATATTTAAAAAATCGTTCTACATTTCATTCAATGTCAAAATAGGTTCCAGGACATTCACTGTTTATAAACCCAATGTCCAAACTTTGACAGTTCAATAAAAAAAATGCACCTACCATATGCAGCTAAAACCGATTCTAGACATAAGGAGGATGAAACACAGCAAAAACATAGAGGGAAAGAAACGCAAACAAAATGAATTCAAATGTATAAATTATTGAAACAGTTAGTGTTAGAATTGTTAACTAAATACATCGAAATATATTTCATGAAAATTAACGACAATGAATTGAAAGACAGCAATCAAAGACGTAAAGAATTGAACAAAGATTGTTTCTGTTATTGCAGCCCATGACTAAGGTTGATAAACGTTCCACATAGGGCTTTTGACTGACACAAGGTGGTCGAAAGGGGTTGAAAGCTCCATGTAGCAGATATTTACAAACATAATAGCAATCTCCATACAGAGATGCTGTATAAAAAAACGAAGTTCCAAAAAAGAGCATAAAAGTTTTCACGTGAGAATGATCACTAGGGAATTTAGAGTGTGACAAACAGAAAGTTCTAAACATATTAGCGTTTTTAGAAGGGGCATTTTTGAAAGGCCCATTTGAACCACAGTCCTACATTTATTATTTCTTAAAAGGCGAACGGAAAATTTGATTCTATAGTATTCCCAAATATTTGGCATTTATAAAATAAAAGTGGCATCAACAAATTAATCTGAAAAGATTTGTTGTGTCTTGAGAAATGTTTGTCCGTGATAAAGAGGCACGTTAGCCTAGTTTTTTACACAGCTGCCTCAGAGCCAATGCTCGATTGTAGCATCGGGCGACTGTCTGTGTGCACTTTGCAAATTTTCCCGGGTCTTCTTGGGTTTCATTTGTGTGCTCTGGTTTCATTCCACAGTCCAAATATGTGCAGATTAGGTGGATTAACCATGCTAAATTGCCGATAGTCGTCGGGGATATGTTGAATTGATGTATTACTCAGTTAAATTGCAATCCAATATGGTAAGATAATGGTTTAGTATGGATTATTGTGCCATATAGAATGTTCGCAAACGATAGTGGTTTTATTGTTATCAGGGCGATAAGCGAATAAATCGCGTAAACACAACGTCGAAAAGACATGGAGGGGCAGTGGAACGTTGTAAAGTGTGTGGTCACGACTGGGAAGAGATCAACAATCGAACTTTATATGAAGAGGCAGATAATCCAAAGATCGCAGAAGATTGATTTAGATTAAAATAAAAAATTACAAAATGCACAGTGAAGATTTAGATATGTACCCAAGTTAATTATGCAATTCAAACAAATATTGTTAAATTTCCTTGATAAAGCTGCAAACTGATTGAATTGCACCCTTATGAGTGGAAATTGAACAAATGCTTGATATTACGAAAAGGAATACAGATCAGAATAGTAACAGTAAAATATGTATTTAACAACTGAACGCTGATTTAAAATTCAGTAAGAGCACACGAATTAGACGGTTCGGGTGTTTCAACGGCAAGTCAGAAGAAGTTTTTGATCTCTCAGGTTGAAGTGAAAGACGGGTTGTTTTAACTTTGTCAACTGCATCACAGAATTGCAGTGACTGTATATCGGAAGTTATTTAGTGACAATTGGTAGAACTTAATATATTTTCGAATCTTCTGTAAAAAAGAAGATTCGAAAATATCAATGATTTTCCATAATTTGGAATAATTCTTAATGATAAGTGAGCATCCAGTTCATTGTACATTAATGTTATGCATTAATATTCAAGTCTTCAAGTCTTTTCCACAATTCAGTTAGATCATGGCTGATCTCTGACCTAATTGCAGAGAGATGTCTTGACCCCAGAGCCTTTTCTACGTTTGCTCAACAAAAACAACACATTTATCTCAGGTTTAAAAGTAATAAATGAACTATCATCTACTGCTGTCTGTGTAAAACAGTTCCAAACCTTTAACATCCTATGAGTGTAAAGGTTCATCCTAGCATCGCTCCTGAACCTTAGGATATGCCCATTATCTCGAAAATTCCCAATGAGTAAAAATAGTTTACGTTTATCTATCTTATATTTCTCTGCCAACATTTCATTGTCATTTAGTTCTATCATCTCTGGCATTTACATTTAATTAAGTCATATGCCGCCTTTCATGAGAGTTGGTGTAATTGTCTCGCAAAAAATAATTGGAAACTTGTTTTAGAAACAGACATTAGTCATTTGATGACTGGAGCGCCTTCGGTGTCCCAAGAAATAGGTGACTGATTTGTTAGTGTTTGGATTACATATTCTTATTGAACTTCCATGTTCTTTGATTTCATTGTGTGATACAAATCTGAGTGATCCGTCCACCAAACTTGACCGACTCAAAACATTTTTCAGAGAATCGTTTAATCTTCTACATTATGTAACAGAAGGTAGAACAAATTTGGGCGAATGGAACTGAAGCATTTAAATCCAAAAATACTCTTATCTTGGAGTGTTTATATTGTGAACATATAATCTGTATGTCCAAGTTTGCCCGTATCCTCTGATGAGGATTTCTGCGTGTGTCACTATTGCAGACAGAATATTTCAATTGCAGTCACTCTCGAGATGGGCATTTTGCTTCGCCTCAAGTTCATACTGAAAACTCATTCAAACACATTATCAATACGGGCGGATTATTGTTCTCTCTGTTCAGAAAATAGATAATTCTAATCCATTGTATATTAGCATTTCATAATTTTACACGTCTAAATTAAATGTTCACCGTTATTGCAGTTCGACACTTTCACAATTTTAATGTTATCATGTCAAATTGTATGAAAAACTTCTTATTCTCTTTATGTCTAATTACATTCGCTGTATTTATAATTTATTGCCTTCATTGATCAGCACTGTCGGGACAAAGACTATTATGCACAGCATTAATTTTACGTGAAGTAACCAAATCAGATTGCTGATTAAACTGACGTTTTCAATAAAATCCTTTTCACATTATTCAACACAACCTCTTACTGTATTCAATGAAACATTAATATATTAATCTGACCTTGAAGAAAACGTTGCCAAAAAAGAAAAAAAACATCTAACCTTTACAGAAGGGAAAAATCCGCACCATTTTGATGCGCTCTGAGCATCACGTTTTTTGCAACTTTACCAACTTTCAATTCTCGGCATCACAGAAAAATAAACACAAAATGCTGGATGAGCTCAGTGCTGGATATAGCACTCGTGGAGACAGAAACAGAGTCAATGTTTTTAGTCTCATGTTGTGTTCCTCAGAACTCCTGTGATACGTTGTAGTATTGGATAAATTCCAGAACCTTGTTAAATAAAAACCACTTTACCTGGGATAGCAATAGTTGCAAGTGCAGTGTAGTAAATGGCGTATGCAGGACCTCTTGGTGGAGCATGCATTTCTTTGAGAAGTAACAATGTCCGCTTATTGTTCCTTATGCATCATGTTGAATTTCCAAGGGATCCTATTCTACCTGATGCTGTGCCACTAGAGACATAAGTAGATGATATCACTATTGATGTCGTTTACATTAAGTGACAAAATTCAGACTCATATGCAATTTACTTACTGCCATTCAGCAGTTCGATTTACTTACATCAATACAAATGCTGGTTACAATTATTGTAAATGGAGATGTTGACGTAATCATTGAAGTAATTCTGTTAAAATCGCATCATACCAGGTTATATTCCAACAGGTTTAATTGGAAGCACGAGCTTTCGGAGCGCTGCTCCTATATCACGTGTTTGTGTAGTACAAAATTGTAAGATACCCAATTTATAGCAAAGTGTACAGTATGATGTAACTGAAATCATACATTGAAAAGTACCTTGATTGTTTGTTAAACCTCTCACCTGTCTGAATGACCATGTTCGTTTCACTTCTTCCATACATTAAGCACAAAACCTTTTTTAAAAAGTTTCATTCTCAGATTCACTTTAACAGTTGGTGCCAGCACACGTAATGTGTTGAAGGTGTTTGCCCCCTGTGGGGGTGTGGGGGTTTGTACATGTCTGTGAGAGAGACCATATGTGTGTCTGTGTGTGAGTGAATGGGGTCGATGTCTGCAGAAGGGTGCATGTGTAAATGTGGGAATGTGTGTGTCTGTAGGAGTGTGTATGTGTGTGTTTGTGTGCGTATCCGTGTATAGGAGTGTTTGTGTGTGTGCGTGGTTCTGGTTGAGGTCCTCCCTGTGGTAGCGAACTCAGCTATCAGCCTGTGCTCGGCCACTTTTCGTTGCTGCTTGTCCCGAAGTCCGCCTTGGAGGCTGGTCACCCGAAGGTCCGAAGCCGAATCTGCTGGACCACTGAAATGTTCCCAAACTGGGTGGGAACACTCCTGTCTGTTGATTATTCTGCGGGGCCCAATCATCTGTTGTAGTAGCCTCTGCTCAGGGCATTATTTCGAACAGCATATGATATAGACAATGTTGGCTGATTCCCATGAGTATCTACCACATACATGGTGAGAGATGTCCCCAAGCATACTGGTACCCTCCATGTCCACATTTGACACATCTTGCAGCGCCTACCGTGACAGGGTTGTATGGACTTGTCCTGAAAGCTGGGCAGTTTGCTACGAAACATGTTCTTTTTGAAGCATGATGGTTATTTAAAGGCAAGCAGTGGAGGTGTGTGGAAAGTCTTGTCGAGGTGGTCATCCACATAGATAATGTTTTGCATGCCGCGAAGATCCTGGCGTAGGTATCGTTGCAGCATGTGCCTGTCTCCTGAGGAGGTCATTGTTGTTCCTTGCTGTGGCACATTGGAACTGGCGGTCGATGAGTTGAGCATCGTAACCGTTGTTATCAGGGCATCCCTGAGTACTTCCAGGTGCCAGTCACGTTCCTTCGCATCTCAACACTTCCGGTGTACATGATAGGCACCTTGAAATGCTCATGGATGCCCACATAATAACGGGATACGATGCTCAACTCATTCACACACACACACACACACACACACACACACACACACACACACACACACACACACACACACACACACACACACACACACAAAAGCCCATATGCATGCATAGACATATGCGTTTGTGGGTTGAATTTGTACTTGCAGAGTTAACTTTTCCTTTGCTGAAAAAATGCATGAATCCAAGTAAGGCGCTGTTACTTTTTTTTTCTTACGCTTAGAATCAGTCTAAACGTTTTGGCATAGACAACAGCACACGGGGCGAACACCTTCAACACATTAGCAGGGCTGACACCCATTGTTAAAGTTAACCTGAGAATGTACCTTTTAAGGTTTAGTGAATTACATACAAAAGAAGTGAAACTAACAAGGTCATTCTAACAGACGAAAGACTCAAAACACCATCAAGTTTTTTTCAAAGTATGATTTCAATGAATGATTTCAGTTACATCACACTGTAAACTTATGCTATAAATTCTTTGTCTTACAATTGTGTATTTCACATCCACCTGAAGGAGCAGTACTCCGAAAGCTAGTGCTTCCAATTAAACCTGTTGGAATATAAACTGGTGTTGTGTGATTTTTAACTTCATACACCTCAGTCCAAAACCGATATCTCCAAATCAAAAATAATATGCTGGTTAACTTTGGTATTACAGATTTTCCTTTCCGCTTATTTTCATGAAGTATAATGCAAAAAATGGAATTTTATGATGTGTTATAAGAATTCTTTGCTGTCCGAAAGACCTAACTCAGTTCAGACATCCCCGTTTTTAATCAATAGGTGAATTCAAACTCCCAGCAAAGATCTACATTTATATACACTCTGAATCGGCCCATCAATTTTGTAGACTGTCGTTAGAAAGGAAACAAAGGTAAAAACTGACAAGCAAACGAGCCAGATACTGGGCATGTGATCTGGACCAAATGATTTGTGAAGTTCTTTGTCTTACAATTGTGTATTCCACAACCATCTGAAGGAGCAGCACTCTGAAAGCTAGTGCTTCCAATTAAACCTGTTGGACTATAACCTGGTGTTGAGTGATTTTTTAACTTCATACACCCCATTCCAACACCGACATCTCCAAATCAAAAGTAATATGCTGGTTAACTTCAGTATTACAGATTTTCCTTTTCTCTTATTTTCATGAAGTATAAAGCAAAAAAAGGGAATTTTATGAAGAGTTATGAGAAACCTTTGCTGTCCTAAAGAGATAAATCAATTCAGACCTCCCCGTTGTTTAATCAGTAAGTGAATTCCAAATCCCAGCAAAGGTCTACATTTATATACACTCTGAATCGGCCCAGCAATTTTGTAAATTGTCGTCAGAAAGGAAACAAAGATTAAAACTGACAAGCGAAAGAGCCAGATGCGCATTTTTATATTTGTGCTAATGTTATGAAGTCTATTTTAAAGATTCTTACAATAACTTCATCAACACTCCTTCAGAATGGTATTTGAAGTTAAGGCTGTAATAGACTTTTTACAATCCCATTATATTAGATTAGATCGTAGTGCAACGGGAAGACAGATGACGACACAACGACATGTAATCTTGTGGGTATGGTTTTCGAGTTTGGTGATGTTGTACTCCGTATTAAAAAAAACTCATGCATTCAGAAAAAACACAAAAAGTGGAACTTCTCCTTTTAGACCCTTATTATTAAAGATTTAGCCAAGCATACAGCAAATCGAACAATCAGAATTAAAAACGATTTGGAAATCCATTGTCTAGTCGGACGTTGTTTGGAGTCATGAATGGCATCGCTGTCTGTCTGAACGTCCTTAAGATCACATGTCAACAAAGCGACTTGTCACCCGAATCAATAAGTTGCATACCACAGGTGCATTTATCTGTGATTTTATCGAGAGCAAGGATGAACACATCGTAATTGTGCCATGTGGTGCATGTATTCACAATAAGGTGTTAACGAGTTTATCATGAACTGTGACAATTGAATCAATGAGGATAGACGTAGAGGGGGTCCAGTAGTAAGAACTGCACATTCATCAGGCACTGCAGACTGCAAGAAGACTATCTTCCTGTGTGTTATTTGGTTTCCTCGGCCAATTCCCTCACTAATTTATGACTTACAAACATTGATCAGATGTTGCTGGTATGAACACTGTTGTAAAACATGTATAGTGTGATACCATTCATGTTATCATCTCGTTGATCATCGTGACAACTTGTCTGTCTTTTTTATTCTATAAATGCTTCTATCCACCACCTAGATCATTATTCTCGCATAAATAAATCCATCAATATGTGCAAGAATATATTCACGCAACCAACATCTCTGGTCCAACAAAATCACCATTATATTCAATGCGGACTTCTTCATTTTATCCACTGTACAGTTCTGATAACCAGTTTGCGATGAAATTTCGTATGTATTCCACACATATCTACAAAACGTCATCTTCCCGTGAGAGCATTCAGGGTCTGAGGCAAACATTTTTTTTTACCACTTCCTCCCTTTACTTTTAAGTGACTTTCTCTTTCAGCTTGTGAGCATGGCCTTTTCCATCATCATGCGTTTTTCCAAGTCTTCAATCTTGATAAAACTGCTCGAATAATTGCTTCACTCCACAAGCACTCTGTGTTCCTATGTTCTGGCCTGTTCACACAATGCTGCAACTGGCGCTCTCTTCTTTAATCTAATAACTCCAAGTTTTGACTGTTTAAGGTATTATTCATCCACACATTTTCGTTTTATATTATCAGCTTTGCCACATATTGTCTCCCTGAAAAGCTTTCAGGCGTATTGGGTTTTCGCTGGTACAGAGCAGCAACCTATGCAGTTTTAAACAAATAAATGCATGACATATTTTGCACAGATCCCAGTGTACTAACGATTCTGAAGGTATGAAGAAAACTCAAAGGCATTGAAATTAGGCATTACAGACGTTTTGAAAAATTGGAGAGGCACACAGGTGATGAAAATTTCTGTCTTTGTAGCAGTCGTATGATCTCCAGAGCAAATTTGAGGAAGTAAGGATAAACGTAATGTGACCATTCTTAGAGCGACAGGGAAATTGAGATTCCAACGTCATTAGACCTGCATTATATTAATACATATTCGAGTGTGAACGATGCCCCGAAACATTCAGATCATTTGAAGGTCGTTGTAGTGGAAGTAAGGGAAATACAAATATATTAAATTAAATTGGGAATATATGAAATAAATGTTTACAATCGGTTTCACCTCGCAATGGAGATGACATGAGCACAACTTCCATTTGTGCAGTATGTTGCAATATTCTCAGCGTCTGAAAGTAAAACATTAGAAATGTTATCAGAAGGCAATATTTGGAATAATGGAGAAAACAGAACACAACAACAAAAGGATAAAAATTAAGCTAAATTACAAAACTAAAAGAAAGCTTTGTAATTAACAGGATAATAAAATGTTTAAGCAATGGCATGACAGCAAAGGTAAATACCTATGGAGAATAGGAAAAAATACAAATGTTTTAAAAATGTGGTGAGGAATGGATTGCTAAAAACAAGCATTCAGAAGGCAAACAGTACCAATGCAATTAAATGTTGAAGGTGGATAATTTACATCGACTCACAAAATGTGAATGAGACGTTATCGACAAGAAACCGCACCCACCACAAAATATTACAAGGAGATGGACTAGTTTTAATTTTTTTCTTTATCTGTCGGCAGGTTTACATTGCTGTGCTCCAGATGCAATTTGATTGGTCTAACTTTAGGCTTTAAGAAAACTAGATTTCATTAATTGAGCACAGCTAAACGATAAAGGGCAAATTCACACAAAGCTATAGACTCATCGAAATGTACAGCATGGAAAACGACCCTACGGTCCAACATGTCCACGCTGACCGAATATCCCAGCCAAATCTAGTTCCAACTGCCAGCACCCATCCCATATCCCTCCAGACCCGTCCTATTCATATAACCAAGTCCAACGGGTTTATTTCAAATGACGAGCTTTCTGAGCACTGTCCCTTCATCAGTCTAAGTATAACAAAAACTCTCCTGATTTACAGGACAAAATAATGTGAAATTTAACGATTAATTAGTAACAGTTCCAATATAGACAGCATCTCATTGACACAGCCTTTCGTGAAACAAAGTTGATGCAAACTTCTAATAAAACCCACACAATCCCAGGAATCCCAGGCTCCATTCATGAATTGAGTGGGAATATCACCAATAATCATTATTTCCACATTCTGTGTGGTGAACGGTCCATGTGACATAACATGGAGCAAGAACGTGACATCAGTTTTGCCGAATTTACTTAAGACAGGTTGAAAACCAAACTTGTCTCCTGAAGTCGACGAATCAATTTGAATACATGCTGCTAAACATATATCCGTGTGTGACTAAAAATCAATGGGCCATTGATGTACAACTCACAATTAATTAATCCAGAAACGGTTGGCTATTGAGTTGTGGCTGGAGCATCTTTTTTCATAACAAATGGCATGAAACTTAAATTGTTGAGGCCATTCTGCGTCACAAAAGCCGAAATTGTGGACATTTTGTTGGATAAAGGGACCTGCTAGTTTCCTCTGAGATTATGTAAATTAGAAATATACGTTGCTTGTTCAACCTTCTCAATGAAGTTTTCCAAACGTGGAATAGCTTATGAATCAGGTTTTGAAAATGGATTGACTTCGTGGTAGTCTACACATATCGCTGGATCCCATGTGTTGTTAGTGTAATTATTATGGATCGGCTCCAGTAGCTGCAACTCGCGCTGATTATGTTGCCTTTGAGCACGTGTTCAATGTCTTTTTGACCCTGCGCCAACTTTACATGGTTCTATTTATAAGGATCTTACTTAAATGGAACAGCGTTTCTTATATCTATATAATGCATAATTAGATTGGTACGTCCTGACATGTTCACACGTGATCGTAAGAAGTCTTTCAGGTTTTTACAAATTTCTTCTGAGAGGTAATTCAATAATCTATGCCAAATTTTTAGAATGTATTCAATATCCAATATAATGTGAAGAATGTCCAATTCATAATCCTCTAAACTGGGTATTCACTCTGTGTGATAACCATTAACACATTCTCCTTTTGCTTTTCCTCCTTCTCACAATACATTTTCAGCATAATTACACTCTGTGAGATTTCATTCTAACTAGCATTCTTATCAAATTTTTCAAACCACTCAATCTCTTTTCGATTTGATAAGGACGACCAACGCACACAGGAAGTAACATTGTTGCATGAAACAAATCCTGATTTTTGTTTGAGTTTCCACTTAGTTCCTGTTTTTCAACTTTGTTGCAATTCAGTTAATTTCTTTCGTCTAAAAATGTCCAATTGTTCTCCATCTATTCTTGTATCGCCTGAACTACTTGATTCAACTTGGTCTCTAATAATTTGACATCAACTTCCTTATTATTCGGTTTTCCCTCCGGCTTCAGTCCATGATTTTGAGATCTTAATATCTCATATTCAATAAAATGTCAGAATATATTTCTTTTAATGTATCAGTTGCCTGACCTTATTCTAACGTTTCAAACACAGAAGCCGTGATAACACCTCTGATACAGCGTATCATTATCATTCCTGGAGCCGACATTTCCCCCAGTACTCCTGTTACCACGTCTCTACTTTCCACCGGACACTCGAATCTCACTTGACATAATGGAGCACTTCTCATTTCAGCATGAAATCCACATATTACCACTTTTTGTTCCATCAATAGCCCTTCTGAATGTCGTATCTCTTCATCCGTCAACACCAACGTGTTACATGTTCCTGTAATCCTTAAAATTATAATGTCTTCTAATATTCTTTAGATATGCAAGCAATCCTTTCCCTAGCAAGATTTTTTTTAAAAAAAGCTCTGCCACTTTCTTCTGAAACAACCTCCAAAGTAATTGAAATTTCTATTGCAGAATTTTAATTTCCACTGTGCTTTCCCTTCCAACATCAACAAACCCACTGACTTATCCTGTTTTATTGCATCCACCTTCTCAATGCTTTTTTTTCGAAACAATTCACACTGTGATTCCATGCAGCCTACTGTATTGCAGTGAAAACACTGGAGCTTTTTAACTTCTCTTTTTGCTTCTTTTGTTTTCTTTTCACCCTGTGATAATCTATCTGCATTGACTTCAGTGAGTTCTATCTTACCCTTTCCATCTCAGGATTTCATTTTTTCCATATTTTCTATCCCTCACACATTGTTTGATTTGTTCAAACGCAAACTCCATTTGAATCGGCTCACTCCTTCGATTCTTGCAATGTTACGTTGGCACTAACTCATATGTACTTTAAATGACCTTCTTCATCTCCTCGTACTTTCTAAGTACCTCCTCTGACAGTTATGCAAATACATCATGAGCCCTTCCGACCACTTTTTCTGGGATTAACAAAATCCACAAGGTCACCAGCCACGTCACTTGTTTGGCCAATTCCTGAAATTCAATGAATTAAAAAAGCTCCTTACCCTTCTTGTCAAATTTAGGAAATGCTTGGACATATTCCTTTGGTGACAATTGGTTCATTCATCTTCTCTGTCTTCCTCATTATTCGTACATTCTGCCTTCATCTCTATCCTTTGAAGTCGACTTTCCTGTCTAGACAGCAATTTCTGAAGTTCAAGCTCTCTGTCTCTCTCTCTCGTCGTTTCTTCTGCTCAGGCCTTCGTCTACTATTCTTTTTGTTCAACCAGTGTTATTCTTTCTTTGTCTTTCTTTTGTACTGCCAGGGCTATTCTTTCCTTTTATTTTTGATATGTTTTTAATCCTATTTCAACCTTTTCCAGCGCTATTTCATTTTTAAGTTGTTTCATCAGCAATTGAATTCTAGCAATTTCGAAACATTTCAATGGCATTTCCACCAAGTACAAATGCTGAGCTTTTAGTGTAATTTACCTCCCTCTTGAAGGAGACAAAGTCAATCTCAACTCCAGTTTGTCTTCCATTTTCAACAGCTTTGTCTTGCTCTTTTTTGTATAATTCCCGAAGTTAATTTTATAATCCCACAAAACTCTTTGTGTCTGACAGAAACATTACTACAAAGCACACCCTTTCGAACCAAATAAATTCAGATCCTGAAACAAAAGAAACTAACTCTGCCACTCATTGCCTTTGAGTCCAATAACCATACATCCAAATTGAAATTGGAGAATTTTCGCGAGAGGTTGTCACAATTTTTTGTAGATAATAGCAAACCTCATCAAAAAATCTTAAGAATGGAGCCAAGAAAATACCTTTTTTTTAATTTTACAGATAGATATGAAGTATCTCGTCAAATCACTTGATGGTAGAATATGGAACATAGCACATTACAGCACATTACAGACCCTTCGGCCCTCGATGTTGCGTCGATCATTGAAACTAATGTGAAGCCCATTTAACCTACACGATTCCATTCTCGTCCATATGTCTACCCAGTTACCATTTCATGCGCTTACGTTTGGCAAGATTACTACAGTTGCAGGCAGTGTGTTCCACACACCTACTACTTTCTGAGTAACTAAACTACCTCTGACGTCTATTCTAGAGTTATCACCTCTCAATTCAAAATATGTCCACTCTTGTATGCCAATGCTATCTGAGGAAAAAATGGCTGTCACTGTCCACCCTATCGAATCCTTTGATGATGTTCTATGTCTCAATTAAGTCACGTCTCAACCTTCTTCTCTCTTACGAAGTCTCAAGTCCCTCAATCTTTACCTATATGTCCTTCCTTCCATATCAGGCAACATCCCAGTGAATCTCCTCAGAACGTTTTTCAAAGCTTTCATACCCTTTCTATAATGTTGTGACCAGAGCTGTGCGCAATATTCCAAGTGTGGCCACACCAGAGTTCTGTGCAGCTGCAGCATGACCACATGGTTCCAAAACTGAGTCCGTCTAACAGTAAAAGCTACATAAAATATGCCTTCTTAACAACCCATTCAACCGCGGTGGCAACTTTCAAGGATCTGTGTTCTTAGACATCGAAATCTTTCAATCATCTACTCTGTAAAAAAAATACATTCACCCAGCACTCTGAATTCTATTACTCCTTCCAAAGGGAATCACCGCACACTTATGCATTCTCAACTCCACTGGCGACCTTTCAACCAAATTCGTTAGATTATCAATGTCCCTCTGTTACCTCCAACATCCTTCCTCACTGTCCACATCTCTCTGTAACTTAGTGTCATCCGCAAATTTCCTAACCCATTCCTGGACCCAGAATAGATTCTTATGGTACACCATTAGAAACCCAACTCCACGATGAAGATTTCTCATCAAACACCATCCTTTGCTGTCTTTCAACAGTCCAATTTCTGATCCAAACCACCACATCGGCCTCGAGCCCATGCCTCCGTACTGTGTGCATAGGCCACGTAGAGTAACTTAACGAATACCTTCCTGAAATCCTTATACACTATTTCAAACGTTTTTCCCTCATCAACCTGTTTGTTCACCTTCTCAAAGAACTCAATAAGTTTTGTAAGGCATGACCTACACTTCACAAAACTGTGTGATTATCCCTAATCAACGATTGTTGTTCTCTAGTCTTCTGGCACGACTCCTGTAGACAAAGTGGTCATAAAAATCAAAGCCAAAGGCTCGGCAATCTTCTCCCTGCCTTCCCCAGAGTATCTTCGCATAAATCACGTTTGGCCCAGGAGACCTATCTATTTCTTAAACTTTCCAGAACTGCTAATATCTCCTTCTTGGAAACCTCAATGTGTTCTAGTATAGTTACCTGTACCTCATTATTCTCCCCCACAACATTGTCTTTTTCAAGTGTCAACGTTGACGAAAAGAATTCGTTTACTGTTTCGCTTATTCCTCTGAATCCAATCACAATTTCCCATTTTTATGCTTGATTGGCCATAATCTTATTCGAGTCTTTCGTTTACTCCAGAAATATATATAGGAGGCTTCAGGGCTATCTTGCAGGGCCTTCTAATGCCTCCTCCTGGCTATTAATAGCTCTCCCTTCGTGTCTTTCCTTTCGAACATGCAAGTCTCAAGCGCCCAAGCTGATGTGTCACATCTCACTCTAACATAAGCCTTCTTCTTTCTCTTAACAAGAAGTTGACGTCCTGAGGAAACAAGAGCAAATGCACTCGACGTCTTCCTGCCTGCCTGACAGGTGCGTACTGATCAAAAATCCGCAGGATTGTTCCTCGACTATGCTCCACATTCTAACTGTTCCCATCTCCTCAATTGCCTTCCACATGTCATTCATTCTCAATTTTGACTAATCGCTTCATAAGTGCCTTTCAACAGGCATACAACTTTCCCTGCCGTGCATTCCTTTCCATCACGAAAATAGACATAACCGAATTGTGAATGTGATCAACAAAATGCTCACCTACTTCCAAATCAAACACCTGGCCGGTTTCACGATCCAGTATCAAATCGAATATAGCCTCACCACGTGTTGGCCGATCTACATATTGTGTCAGAACACCCTCCTTCACACATTGGACAAACACTGACCAATCTAAAGTACTTGAACGGGAGTATTCCCTGACAATATTTGGAAAGTTAAACCTCCATAACAGTTACACTGCCACTCGTGCTCCTATCCAAGATCATCTTTGCTGTTCTATCCTCTACATTTCTGAAACTATTCAGAACCCTGTATAAAACTCCCAACAGGGCGACCTCTCCATTCCCGTTTCTATGATCAGCCCATGCTACTTCAGTTGACGAGTCCTTAAACGTTCTGACTGCAAATGTAATGCTGTCCTTGACTACAAATGTTGCAAACCAACGTCCCACCTCACTCTTTTTCCATTTTCTTTGTTCTTACTGAAACAGCTAAATCCCGGAACCTGCAACAACCATGATTGTTGCTGGTCCATCCATGCGTCCGAAATGGCCACAAATTCGAGATCCCAGGTAGCAACCCATGCTGCAATTTCACTTACCTCATTCGGATGCTTCTGCCATTGAAGTCGATACACTTAAAACAAGCTGTTGCATGCCGGTGCCTTCTTGCGGTCTTGGAATCTTAACAAGTTACGACAAAAGGTAAGTTACTGAATCATGATTAGCTGAAATGCAAGCAAAAGAAGGAAGCATTTAGGTTAACTTAACTGTTGGGAATCTGAACTCAATGACTACTTCTAATTAACTGCTCTAATTAAGCGTTATCCCAAAAATACACCGTTTGGCTCAACGCTAAATTCAGACACGGATTCTTACATGTCGTTCAACATCAGGTGATATTTCAGAGACTGTCACTGTTCGGAATCATTTACTAAGGCTTGTATCGCTTCTGAGATCCCAACAGCATCCAGCTGCTACAGCTAAAAATAAAAACTGGAAAACCTGATTGGAAGAACTGGCCACTCACTATCCGTTGTTAATCTAATTCACGAAAAGCCAAAGGCCTCTCCTGAGGTTTGACTGAGGCAGTCTCCATAACGGCTTCGCCATCTCTGCCTTTCCAACCTCTCTTTAAAAGTCCTCAGGAGAAGATGCGATATTTTTAAATTAAAGTTTCATCATATCGCCTAAAACTTTGAAACTTGGCCTTACTCTAATTTCGAAATTTAACTTTTAGGTCAGCTTTCCATAAATATTTAAACATTAGTAGAACTATGTATTGCAGAAAATGTTTCTTGTACACACATGACAAATTCCTCTTGTTTGAAGCCCTTAAAATTATAGTAGTCTATATCAATATTTGGGAAGTTAAATACCTTTCCCATTGCAACAATATTATTCTTGCTGATTACTGAGATATTCTTGAATATTTGTATTCAATTTCCAGCAGACCATTAGTCGGCATGCCCAGAGTTGGGGAGGGGGCATAGAAAAATTCCAATAAGGTGATCATTTCTTCCTTAATTCTCAGTTCCACCAATATAAATTCACCAGACGTTCTCCTTGGACTATCCTTCCTACATCCAACAATAATGTCAGCGTTTTTAAAAAAATACATTCCCCAACCCTTTCCTATGTCATCTATAGACCAGAACATTAACCTGCTCGTCCTGCCCCTTGTTTACCCACATTTCTCAAATACGATTGTATCCCAATACAGTATTGGCAATCATACTCTAAATTTATATGAATTTTCTATGACAACTGTTGCATTGATATAAACGTTAAAATGTTTCGGACTTACCTTATTCTCGACCGTGTTTTACGCACCTTGACTGACTACAGCCAGTCAGTAACAGGAAACCTCACAGCCATTGCCATCACCCCCAACATTACCAAAAGCAGCATACTTGCTTCAAATGGGGATAGTCACAGGGGAATCCTGCACTGCCTGCTGACTTCTCCCATCCTCCATAGTGGTATTACATCCACCTGACTGTACATGCGGTGCCTCGAATTTGTTGAGAGGGATTTATGTATCACCTCGGCTTGCTCTCATATAATTTTCACAGCCACCAAATGCAACTGCCACTGATTCATGCATTTCAATCGGATTCACAACCAAGCACACTTCCCGACCACAGTCAACAGCAACATTGCAATGCCCCCGGATCATCCACATCCGATTGGAAGAGCACAGCACGCTAACAAAAAAACCCTTCACGGTGCCTTTAAAAATCGATATGCATTTAAATTACCGTTAAAAAAATAATCCAGTCTTACCGCAGCTAAATTCATATATGAATGTGCTTTGACTGATGATTTTTTGTCTGGAGCCATTTGAGAATACTTTATCCTCTGACTTTACCAAGTAATTAAGTTATAAAGAACGAAACACATAAATAGGCCCCCCGCCCCCCCTCCGCCATACACTGTGAAGAGAGTGAGAAAAGTTTTGCACCCTGCTTTTCTGGAACGTTTACTCTTAACATAAAATAAAACCATAACACATATTTGAATAACAACAAGTAACGACTTATTCATCTGAACGAAACAGTGGGCAAATTACCTAAATTATTAAGAAACCAAATGAATCTCTTCTAAGTAAAAAAAAGGGTAGCTAAGTATAGACCACGCTGTGAATGTCAATTTCTCGCGAGAGGGCTGAAGAGTGTTAACAATGGCAGATAGCAGTTCGGTCTGGGATCTTGTCCTCCAGGCCCCTTTTTTATATCCTTGGGGATATCTAGACACTTCTTACAATATGGTTGGCCCTATGTTGTCAAAACCAGCAGGTTTAAATGTAGTAGGTGTTTGTTACATAAGTGCCCATTTTAAGTCAATTTGCTTAATTCAAAAATCCCTTGCCTTGGTAAAATCGTCCTATTAATTGTGCAGCCTTTCAATGCAGATGCATCAATTGGAACTGTCTATTAACTTGCATTTTCAATCTCGAAGTACAGGAAAACAAATACAGCTTTTGAATGGAACACGTGATGATTATCCCTCAGCATTTTGCAAACAAGTTTAAATTCTTTCCCCCAATGGATAATTACTCTATCCAACATTGTAACACCTACAAACTTAAGAAAAAAAACATGATGAATATTCAGCGTCATTGTTTTGTTTTAACCCATAACTCCATTCTATTACTAGATCCATATCACGTGAATCTTGAGTTACATATTTTATTCCACTTCCGTTTATATATCACGTTGAGCACTACTGTCTCTCTCCTTTAAAACTCGAGGTAAAGCATCTACAGTGATGCTTCCACAAGTTGAAAAATGTGCAACAAACTGCAAATAAAATGCTTGTAACGCGACTGCCCAACAAACTAATCTGGTGTCCGTATCATTAAATATTTCCTGAAACGTCAAAGGATAGTGATCAGAATACACATTTGTCTCTGATGCATTGCTTGCAATGTAAGAATTAAAATATTGGAAAACAAACATGTAATTCAACGAGACTGCACAACGAGGAATGTTGAACTTTGTTTTCCTGATGGTTATTTCATTTCTTTGAAAATTCAACAATTCTCAATTCCGCACTCACTCTCCTGCAGCAAAGAAGCTTCAAAACGGACATGGCTCGCATCGGTGCCAACTGTTTTAATCAAAATTGGTGAAGCTAAAATTGATGCAGTGGTCAACACGGCTTTTTAATTCTCGAATGCCTCCTGGTATTGTTCTGTCCACTGACATGTCGTGTTCTTTTTTTAACAAAATCATTCATGTCACTATGTCACTAACGTTTGGAGCAACTATTTTTAAAATCACTTCCTTCTTTAAGGATATCCTTGGGAAGTTCTTGAAGGCCTTCGTCTTCATATTCCTTGTCCTCTGTCTGTATCCAAAGTTGTGCTGAAAAATGCCACTTCTGCCTTCGGAATATCTGTATTTGCCACGTTGATGAATAACTTTGCTTTCCGTAGTCTCGCAAAGAGCTCCACTACATGCTCTTCGTGATATTTCCACGATCCCGAGGTATTCTGTGTGGATCGCACAGCTCGTCAATCGTGCAACAACTCTGTACATAAATCTTAGGAAATCGCTTGTTCAATTTTTATTCCCAATGGAATTACTTCAAATCGATATTGCCGATTTGGACTGACAAAGGCAGAAACATCTCCTGCTTCCTGTGAAAAAAGTACTTGCACGTAAGTGTGAAGTGAGTCCAAAATGATGATGCAAGTTGCTTTGCCTACTGTCAGCACAATCTTCCAGTCTTGGAATTGGGAAAGTATCAGTTTTAGTCATAGCCTTGATGTTCCAATAATTTACAAGAAAATTCGAACAACATCAGGTTTTGGAAAGAACGTTATTGGCGAACTCCACTCACGTTCATTCATCTCTCCAATAGAAGTCGAAATCTTTGCCACTGGAAAAGCACACCAGATCAAACAGCTTCCGAGAAGCAGGATAAGTGACGTTTCAGGCATAAGAATTTCGCGAAGAATACAAATAGGCAGGGAGATGAGAGATCAATAGCGGGTGGGACTGGGTCTGGGGAAAGTAGGTGGGAAGAAAATAGGTGGATGTAGGTGGGGGGTTATTTTGATTGGTCAGTGTGGAGGGTGAAGCGAATATCTGAGAAAGACGTTGGAAAGGTTGGAAATGTCAAGTTGATGGTGAGAAGGTGGAGGGTTGGATGTGGATGAGATTTTGCGAGTCGAGATTTGGAAACCTGTGAAGTCGATGTTGATGCTGTTGGTTGGAGTGTCTCGAGTCTGAATATGATGCAGTCTTCCTTGAGGCTGGCTGGTGGGTTTGTTTTGGCTGTGGAGGATCCGGAGGAATTCCATGTTCTTGTGGAAGTGGGGGACGGAGTTGAAATAGTTACACACACTGCAGTGAGATTGGTTGGTATGTGCATCCCAGAGATGTTCCTTGAACTGCTCCGTGATTAAGTGCCCTGTTTCCCCGATGTAGTGGAGACCGTAGCGAGAGCAACGGAAGCCTGATAAGGGTAAGGAAGGACATATGTCTTTGATGGTGGGTTGTGATTGTAGGTGGCGGAAATGACTTTCCAGCACATCTTCTCCAATTCGCATAGCTCAATACTCATATTCCACCTCTCCAATTGCAACAAGAATCGAAGAATCTTTCTCCTCACCGTCCTAGGCACGAATCTTCAGTTACTTCACATTACTTTCCGCCAGCTCGACCACCTACAGTCAGGCTCCACCACCGAAGACCCATTTCACTTCCCACCTCCGTCTGCGGTCCACAGAGATGAATCTCTTCATGACTACCTCGCTCGGTGCACAACCCCACAAACTCGTCCTTCTCTCCAGGCACGTTACCTCTCTGCCACAAATGGTGTAAAACTTTCGCCCATATGTTGCCCTCACCAACAAACGCCAACGCCCTGTGGCCAAACACGTCGACTCTTCCTCCCAATTTCCCATGTAAATGCAAGTGCTTGTCTGCTCCACCGCAAGTTTAATTATCTGTTCCTAGAACATATTATCACCACCACATCTCAATCCTTGAGGACATTCTCATTATTCAATTTATTATTAGTCACATCAAAATCCAAAATCATCTGGATTTTTTGCTTACCTCAGAGTGTCAGGAACTAATAAGTATTTTTTCTGATTCAGTCACCCTGCCATGGTATGATTTCAGCATGTTGACATTAGAAACTCGATAAAACATATTCCTAACTCGTATCTGTACCCGATAATTCAATGGACATAATTTCTCCTCAATTTGATAGTGACATCTAAACTCTCAATGGAAGGGATCTCTACCATTGATAATAGCACCAGTGCTTTGCTCCCCCAGGCAAACAAACGAAGTTTATGTTTTCGTTTTATCTCCTTCTTGCTTCATCATGTGCTGTGTCATCCTCATGTGTTTTCATACTACTTCATCGATTATGTTTAATCTCTCTCTCACGTCAGATACATGAACCCCCTGTGACATCTGAGTTTGGTTCGATCAAATTTTACTGAATTCATTTTACAGGCCCTCTTACTTCGTATCCGAATACCAGTTCGAATAAAGTGAACTGAATTGTTTCATAGCACGGCGTGGCAGCACAGTGGTTCGCACTGCTGCCTCACAGCGCGGGAGACCCGGGTTCAATTTCCACCTGAGGCAACTATCTGTGTGGAGTTTGCACATTCTTCCTGTGTCTGCGTGGGTTTCCTCTGGGTGCTCCGGTTTCCTCCCACAGTCCAAAAATATGCAGGTGAGGTGACTTGGTCATGCTAATTTGCCCGTAGTGTTAGGTGAAGGTGTAAATATAAGGGAATGGGTCTGTGTGGGTTGCTGTTCGGAGGGGTGGTGGGTCGAAGTGTCTGTTTCCACACTGTTACGAATCTAAAGGAAAAGTATCAAATATTATATCTGGGATACCTTCATTTGTTTAATCCTGGCAATATGTCCTGACATGATCTTTGGGTTCTGATGCAACTTTCGAATGCTCGCTGAGATTCAGTATGATGCGAATTTGATATGAAGTGTTTGATTCATACACTATCCATAACGTCATTAAGTAATTTGACAATAAAATAGGACTCGTGCTCGGACTGAATCCCAGTCGGTCGCCCATAACGTGTAAAGAAATCATGCAAACCCTCCACAATTGTTTTGCCCTTTAGGTTCCGCAACGGAATTGCCTCCAGAAGTCGGAAGAGGATTCCATTGCGACTAGCAAATACTGCTTCCCATCTTGGGATTCATGATGTGTATTTACATATTCCGTTATATCTCACGTTAAAGGTTCTTCAACAGAATGAATCGCGCAAAGTGCTCCCAGTCTTTATGAATCAGGTCAGACCACACTCAAAACCATTTCAGACGTTGGCCCAGATGATAAGGTTCCACTTGTTTTCACCAGGAGTTAAGTGCATATTCCAGGAGTGGTGCAGCTGGCCCAAACACCCAGTTTTAAACAACAAAGAATTTATCACAGTCGAACTAAAGAAAATAGAATCTCGAATAATATGGCCGATCTGAATATGCAATCGACTCTTTCTCAAATTCGTGATGCTGTTCCAAATACTTGCAACATGCCATAAGCGTTCCCTGGCACAAATTGTAATATGAAACACAGTTTCTCACAGGAGACAAACGAGAGCAACAGAGGATCAGGATGGAACCGTAGCCTTCGTTCCTCAGTAATTTACTAGTATTCAAAGTTAACACTAGACGAGCACCTGCAAAAAAAACGCTTGCTAAAACCAAACCAAACCAAACCAAACCTTTAACCGAGAAACATTTACAAGCATATCCGAACGTCTGCCTTTTCAATCCCTCTGAAACAAAAACATAGATAGAATGACCTTTTTGAAGGAGCAGCATCGTCACAACTCAGAAATTTTAAGTTGAAGAGACATGCAGGGAGGAACACAACAGGGAGCGAGGAATGCCAATTGGATTTAATTGTATCTATTTCAATGCAAGAGGACTGACAGGAAATGGAGATGAGCTGAAGGCGTGGATAGTAACGTGGAACTGGGATATTACACCCTTAATCAAAGTATGTCTGAGGGAGAGACAGTTCTAGCAGCTTAATGTGCCAGGATGCAGGTGTTTCGGACGGGACAGAGGTGGTGGAAAGAGGCGAGGGGGGAATTGCATTTTGAATTAAGCACCATAGAGTTAATCAGAGAATAAATAACTGAAGGATCCTCAGGTGAGATTTTGTGGATGGAGCTGAGAAATAAGCAGGTGATGGTGACATTAATATAGGCCTCCAAATAGTAATAGGGAATTAGAAGAAAAAAATGCAGGGTTACTGCGGAGACCCGCAGGAGCAATCGTGATGTCTTATGAGGGGATTTTCATTTTCCTAACATGGACTGGGACTGCCATAGCGTTAAAGGCTTCAATGTAATTTGTAAAGTGCCTTCAGTAATAGTTATTCAAACGGTATACAGAGGTACTTACTTTGGTAGAGGCAAAACTCGAACTGCTTTTAGGAAAATAAATGGCAAGACAGATGACAGAGGTAACAGTTGGGTAGAACTTTGGGACGAATGATCAGAACTCTCATAATCTTAAAATGACGATGGAAAGGGACAAGATTGGTCCAAAGGTTCTTGGTGTAAATTAGGGCAAGAAGTAATTTTGATGGAAATAAACAGGAGCTTGCAGGTGTTTATTGGAGCAGTGTGGTTCCATGGAATGAATCCTACAGATCGAGGGTATTATTTTAGAGTGAGACAACTTGTATTCAAGGTCCCTATGCTCCTATGTGGGTAACAAGCAATGCTGTCAGGATTAGAAAACGCTAGATATCAAGAGGAATTCAGTATTTGATCAGACAAAAAGAGGCACGGCTAATGTAATGGCAGCTGGGGAAAAGGAACCTGGAGGTTTCTGGGGATACAGAAGATAACTGAAGAAGAATGTCAGGAGAGCAAAAAAAAGATCATGATATAGGTTTGGCAGAGAAGAATAGGGTGAATCTAAAGAGATTCTTTAAGTGCAGTGAAGAAAAACAATATTTAGAGAAATAGGAATCCCACAAGGACACAATTGAGAGGTATTTTTGGAACTGCAGAAGAGATCCCAAGTCCTCAATAAGTATTTACCATGTATGCTTATAGTGGAGAAAGACATGATGGCGTCGGAACTTCAGCAAGTTAGTGCTGACATCTTGGGGACAGTTCATATCACAGAAGAAAAACTGTTGAGTTTATTAGAATGTATGAAGTTGGAAAAATATTCTGGTTCTAACCAGTCATATCTGAGAGGCAAAACAAGATATTGTGGGCACCATGGATGTTTTTACTTCATCACTGGCCACGGGTGATGTCCCAGAAGACTGGAGGGTAGTGAATGCTGTGCTCTTCTGAAGAAGGCTGCAAACGAAAGACTGATCAGTAAGACGAACATCTAAGTTCGTTACGTTACTTGACAAGGTTCTGAGAGCCGAGGAAAACATGCATTTGTAAATGCAGTACACAGTTTGTTTTGGAGCTATCAGCATACCTTTGTTTGTGGGAGATCGTCCCACACACGCTTGTTAGAGTACTTTCATGAAGTCATTAGCAATGTTGGGGCGAAGACGTAACCTATATGGATTTCAATAACGCCTTTAATAAGATTCCACATGGTCAGCTGTTCCAAAGGCTAGATTGCATGGAAGCCAGGGGGATTTGGCAAATCGGATGCACACTTGTTTTTTTTTTGTTTGGAAGCAGTGGGTAAAAGTGGAAATATGCTTGTCAGAGTGGACGCCCATGTCGTGTGATGTGTCTCAGGGTTCGGTGCAGTAAACATTGCTGCTTTTTATCTAGATTACTAATTTCAACAGGAATGTACACGGTATTGTTAGGAAGAGTGCAGATGGCATTAAACTAGTCGGCATTGGGTACAGTGAAGAAAGTTATCAGCACTTATATCAGGACCTTGATTAACTGGGCAAATATTCTGAGTAATGGCAAATAGACTTTAATATATATAAGAGTGGGGTCTTTCATTTTCACAAAGTCAAGTCAAGGTAGGCTTTTCATGGTGAATGTTAGTGCCTTAAGGAGTGTAGTGGAACAAACGAAGTTTGTATTTCATGTGCACAGTTCTCTGAAATTGGAGAAACAGGGAGACAGTGCGATGAAACAGCCTTTTGTTAAACTGTCCTTCTTCAGTCAGGGTATTGAGAAAATGAGTTGGGAAGTTACGTTGCTATTGTACATGACGCTGGTGAGGACGCTCGTGACAAGTTGTGTTCCGTTTTGGTCACCTTGCTATATGAAAGATTTTATTAAACTGTAAATGGTACAGAAGAAATTTGCAATGATGGCACCAGCACTCAGAGGTCTGTGAGGTCTGCACAATCTAGGAATCTTTTCTTCAGTACATAGGAGACTGAGGAGGGATCTTATCGTACTATATAAGATTGGAAGAGGCACATACACCAGGTGAATTCACCTGGAGTTTTTTTTCCCACGGGATTGGCAAACGAAGACCACAAGACAGCCATTTAAGACAAGAGGAGAAAAGCATAAAACTGGACCTAAGGGGCAACATGTTTACACAAATGGTGGTACACATACGGAATGAGCTGCCAGGAGAAGTGGTTGATGTGGTAAATGAACAACGTTTTAAAGGGGTTTGGACAAATACAAGGCAAGTGAAAGTTCAGAAGGATATGTGTCAATTGCAAAGAAATGGTGTTAAAATAGATGGACAGTTTGTTTACTATGTACTAGTTTGGAATGAAGGTACTATGTTCTTGCTGTAGAATGCATTCGTGGGTGGACAGGGGTGATATCATAACATTGATCGCTCCAGGTTTCAGAGAGCAGCCTTGGCCATCCATATTCAGTTCCTCTCAGCGTCCAACAATGTTTCTGACGTTGTAATATATTTCCTGATGAGGACTGATACCTGTTTCCCTTCTCTCTGCACGACTATGTCAAAAACGTTCATAACTGATACTGAACTGCCCGGTCCTCACAAAATTACTCAACTTCGCTCTTATTTTCACTCAAAGAAATTACCTTCGGAGTTTTGTTTTTACATGATATTTTAAACTTTCTCCCCTTTGGGCAATAGAGTCAGACATCCAGCAAATTTGTTGTATTTCTTGTCATTCGTTTCATCTCGTCCTATCTCACCTGGAGCTTGTGCGTTTCAAGAATTGTTCAGCTATCCCCAAGGATCTAAAAAAAGGGGCCTGTAGGACAAGATCCCAGACCTAACTGCTATCGGTCATTGTTAACATTCTTCAGCCCTCTCGTGAGAAATTGACATTCACAGCGCGGCCTATACTTAGATACTTTTTTACTTAGAAGAGATTCATTTGGTTTGTTAATAATTTAGGTTATTTGCCCACTATTTCATTGAGATGAATACATCGTTACTTGTTGGTATTCACATATGTGTCATGGTTTTATTTTATGCTATGAGCAAATGTTCCAGAAAGGCAGGCTGCACAACTTTTCTCACTCTCTTCATAGTGTACGGCGGGGGGTGTGGTGGTGGGGGCGGTGGGGGTTGGGGGTGGTCTCCTATTTAGGTGTTTAGTTCTTTATAACACAATTACGTGGTAAAGTCAGAGGATAAAGTATTCTCAAATGGCTCCAGACAAAAAAAAATCATCAGTCAAAGCACATTCACATATGAATTTCGGTGCGGTAAGACAGGATTGTGTTTTTTTTTAATGGCAAGTTAAATGCATATCGATTGTTAAAGGCACCGTGATGTGGGTTTTTGTTAGCGTGCTGTGCTCCTCCAATCGGATGTGGATGATCAGGGGGCATTGCAATGTTGCTGTTGACTGCATTTGGATTGTCTGCTTGGTTGTGAATCCGACTGAAATGCATGTATCAGTGGCAGTTGCATTTACTGGCTATGAAAATTATATGAGAACCAGCCGAGGTGATACATAATCCGTCTCAACAAAGTCGAGGCACTGCACGTACAGTCAGGTGGATGTGATACCACTATGGTGGATGGGAGAAGTCGGCAGGCAGTGCAGCATTCCCCTGTGACTATCCCCATTTGAAGCAAGTATGCTGCTTTGGGTAATGATGGGCTTGATGGCAATGGCTGTGAGGTTTCCTGTCACTGACTGGCTGTAGTCAGTCAAGGTGCGTAAAACACGGTCGAGAATAAGGTAAGTCCGAAACATCTTTACAATTATATCAATGCAACAGTCGTCATAGAAAATCATATGAATTTAGAGAATGATTGACAACAAGTATTGGTATACTATCGTATTTGAGAAATGTGGGTAAACAAGGGGCAGGACGAGCAGGTTAATGTTCTGGTCTATAGATGACATAGGAAAGGGTTGGGGAATGTATTTTCTTAAAAAAGCTGACATTATTGTTGGATGTAGGAAGGATAGTCCAAGGAGAACGACTGGTGAAGTTACATTGATGGAACTGAGAAGTCAGGAAGAAATGACCACCTTATTGGAATTTTTCTATGCCCCCTCCCCAACTCTGGGCACGCTGACCAATGGTCTGCTGGAAATTGAATACAAATATTCAAGAATATCTCAATAATCAGCAAGAATAATATTGTTGCAATGGTAAAGGTATTTAACTGTCCAAATATTGATATTGACGACTATAAGTTTAAGGGCTTCAAACAAGAGGAATTTGTCCTGTGTGTACAAGAAACATTTTCTGCAATACATAGTTCTACTAATGTTTAAATATTTATGGAAAGGGAAAAAGCTGACCAAAAGTTAAATTTCGAAATTAGAGTAAGGTCAAGTTTCTAAGTATTAGGCGGTATGATGAAACATTAGTATAAAAAACCGCATCTTCTCCTGAGGACTTTTAAAGAGAGGTTGGAAAGGCAGAGATGGCGAAGCCGTTATGGAGACTGCCTCAGTCAAACCTCAGGAGAGGCCTTTGGCTTTTCGTGAATTAGATTAACAACGGATAGTGAGTGGCCAGTTCTTCCAATCAGATTTTTCAGTTTTTGGAATCCCAGAAGGGATGCAAGCCTTAGTAAATGAGTTCAAACTGCGACAGTCTCTGAAATCTCTCCTGATGTTGAACGACATGTAAGAATCCGTGTCTGAATTTAGCTTTGAGCCAAACGGTGTATATTTGTGATAACGCTTAATAAGAGTAGTTAATTAGAAGTAGGCATTGAGTTCAGTTTCCCAACAGTTAAGTTAACCTAAAAGCTTCCTTCTTTTGCTTGCATTTCAGCTATCGTGTTTCAGTAATTTACATTTTGTCATAACATGGTAAAGTTCCAAGACCTCAAGAAGGCACTGGCATGCAACAGCTTGTTTAAAGTGTATCGACTTCAATGGCAGGAGCATCCGAATAAGGTAAGTGAAATTGCAGCATGGGTTGCTACTTGGGATCTCGATTTTGTGGCCTTTCGGACGCATGGATGGAGCAGCAACAATCATGATTGTTGCAGGTTCCGGGATTTAGCTGCTTCAGTAAGAACAAAGAAAATGGAAAAAGAGTGAGGTGGGACGTTGGTTTCCGGTATTTGCAGTCAAGAACAGCATTACATTTGCAGTCAGGACGTTTGAGGACTCGTCGACTGAAGTAGTATGGGCTGATCATAGAAACGGGAACGGAGAGGTCACCCTGTTGGGAATTTTCTACAGGGTTCTGAATAATTTCATAAATGTAGAGGATAGAACAGCAACGATTATCTTGGATAGGAGAGCGAGTGGCAGTGTAACTGTTACGTATGTTTAACTTTCCAAATATTGACAGGGAATACTACCTTTCAAGTACTTTAGATTGGTCAGTGTTTGTCCAATGTGTGCAGGAGGGTGTTCTGACACAATATGTAGATCGGCCAAGACGTGGTGAGGCGATATTAGATTTGATACTGGATCGTGAACCCGGCCAGGTGCTTGATTTGGCAGTAGGTGAGCATTTTGGTGATCGCAACCACAATTCAGTAATGTCTATTTTCGTGATGAAAAGGGATGCACGGCAGGGAAAGATGTCTGCATGTTGAAAAGGCACTTATGAAGGGATTAGTCAAAATTGAGAATGCATGACATGTGGAAGGCAACTGCAGGAGATGGGAACAGTTAGAATGTGGAGCATAGTCAAGGAACAATCCTGCGGATTTTTGATCAGTACGTACCTGTCAGGCAGGCAGGAAGATGTCGAATGCAGTTGTCCTTGTTTCCTCAGGACGTCAACTTCTTGTTAAGAGAAAGAAGAAGGCTTATGTTAGAGTGAGATGTGACACCTCAGCTTGGGCGCTTGGGATTTGCATGTTAGAAAGGAAAGACAGAAAGCGAGGGCTATTAATAGCCAGGAGGGGACAGAAGAAAGCCTTGGAAGATAGCCCTGAGCCCTCCTATATGCATTTCTGGAGTAAATGAAATACTTGAATAAGATTATGGCCAATCAAGCATAAAAATGGGAAGTTGTGATTGGAGTCAGAGGAATAAGCGAACCACTAAACGAATTCCTGTCGTCAGCGTCACACTTGAAAAAGACAATGTTGTGGGGGAGAATAATGAGGTACAGGCATCTAGGTTAGAACACATTGAGGTTTCCAAGAAGGAGATATTAGCAGTTGTGGAAAGTTTAAGAAATACATAAGTCCCCGGGGCCAAACGTGATTTATGCGAGGATACTCTAGGGAAGACAGGGAGAAGATTGCCGAGCCTTTGGCTTTGCTTTTTATGACCACTTTGTCTACAGGAATCGTGCCAGAACACTAGAGAACAACAATCATTGATAAGGGATAATCACACAGTTTTGTGAAGTGTAAGTCATGCCTTATTGAGTTCTTTGAGAAGATGAACAAACAGGTAGATGAGGGCAAAGCGTTTGAAATGGTGTATAAGGATTTCAGGAAGGTGTTCGTTTACGTACACTACGTGGCCTATGTCACAAAGTACGGAGGCATGGAGTTGAGGGCGATATGGTAGTTTGGATCAGAAATTGGACGGCTGAAAGACAACAAAGGATGGTGATGGATGATAAATCTTCATCCTGGAATTGGGTTGCTAATGGTGTACCACAAGAATCTACTCTGGGTCCCCTGGTGTTTGGCATTTAATACATGACGCAGATGAAGGCCGAGATGAATGGGTTAGGAAATTTGCGGATGACACTAAGTTACAGAAAGATGTGGACAGTGAGGAACAATGTTGTAGGTAAGAGAAGGACATTGAAAATCAACGAATGTGGCTGAGAGGTCGCCAGAGGAGTTGAGAATGCATAAGTGTGCGGTGATTCCCTTTGGAAGGAGTAATAGAATTCAGAGTGCTGGGTGAATGTAATTTTTTATAGAGAAGATGAGTTGAAAGATTTCAATGTCTAAGTACACAGATCCTTGAAAGTTGCCACCGAAGTTGAATGGTTAGTTAAGAAGGCATATGTTATGTAGGTTTTACTGTTAGACGGACTCAGTTTTGGAACCATGTGGTCATGCTGCAGCTGCACAGAACTCTGATGCGGCCACACTTGGAATATTGCGCACAGCTCTGGTCACCACATTATAGAAAGGGTATGAAAGCTTTGGAAAACGTTCTGAGGAGATTCACTGGGATGTTGCCTGATATGGAAGGAAGGACATATAGGTAAAGATTGAGGGACTTGAGACTTCGTAAGAGAGAAGACGGTTGAGACGTGACTTCATTGAGACATATAACATAAGCAGAGGATTCGATAGGGTGGACAGTGACAGCCATTTCTTCCTCAGATAGCATTGGCACAGAAGAGTGGACATACTTTGAATTGAGGGGTGATGACTCTAGAATAGACGTCAGAGGTAGTTTACTTCCTCAGCAAGTAGTAGGTGCGTGGAACACACTGCCTGCAACTGTAGTAATCTTGCCAAACTTTCAATGATCGGCGCAACATCGAGGGCCGAAAGGTCTGTAATGTTCTGTAACGTGCTATGTTCCATATTCTACCATCAAGTGGTTTGACGAGACACTTCATATCTATCTGTAAAATAAGAAAGAATAGGTATGTTCTTAGCTCCATTCATAAGATTTTTTGATGAGGTTTGCTATTATCTACAAAAATATTGTGACAACCCCTCGCAAAAATTCTCTAATTTCAATTTGGATTGATTGTTATTAGTCTCAAAGGCAATGAGTGGTAGTGTTCGTTTCTTTTGTTTCAGGGTCTGAATTTATTTATTTTGAAAGGGTATACTTTGTCGTAATGTTTCTGTCAGACACAAAGAATTTTGTGGGGTTGTAAAAATTAACTTCGGGAGTTATGCAAAAAAAGAGCAAGACAAAGCTGTTGAAATTGGAAGACAAACTGGAGTTGGGATTGAATTTGTCTCCTTCAAGAGGGAGGCGAATTACACTAAAAGCTCGGCATTTGTATTTGGTGGAAACGCCATCAAAATGTTTCGAAATTGCTAGAATTCAATTCTGATGAAACAACTTTAACATGACATAGCGCTGGAAAAGCTTGTAATAGGATTAAAAACAGATCAAAAATAAAAGGAAAGAATAGCCCTGGCACAACAAAAGAAAGACAAAGAAAGAATAACACTGGTTGAACAAAAAGAATAGTGGACGAAGGCCTGAACAGAAGAAACGACGAGAGAGAGAGAGTTTGAACTTCAGAAATTATGGTCTAGATAGGAAAGTTGACTTAAAAGGATAGAGATGAAGGCAGAATGTAAGATTAGTGAGGAAGCTAGAGAAGATGAATGAACCAATTGTCACCAAAGGCATATGTCCAAGCATTTCCTAAATTTGACGAGAAGGGTAAGGAACTTCTTTAATTCATTGAATTTCAGGAATTGGCCAAACAAGTGACGTAGCTGGTGACCTTGTGGAATTTGTTAATCCCAGCAAAAATGGTCGGTAGAGCTCATGATGTATTTGCATAACTGTCAGAGGAGGTGCTTAGAAAGTACGAGGAGATGAAGAAGGTCATTTAAAGTACATATGGGTTAGTGCCAACGTAACGTTGCAGGAATCGAAGGAGTGAGCCGATTCAAATAGAGTTTGAGTTTGAAAGAATTAACCAATGTGTGAGGGATAGAAAATATGGAAAGAAAACATCCTCAGATGGAAAGGGTAAGATAGAAGTCACTGAATTCAATGCAGATAGATTACCACAGGGTGAAAAGAAAACAAAAGAAGCGGAAGAGAAGTTAAAACGCTCCAGTGTTATCACTGCAATACAGTAGGCTGCATGGAATCACAGTGTGAATTGTTTCGAAAAAAGCTTTGAGAAGGTGGATGCAATAACACAAGATAAGTCAGTGGATTTGTTGATGTGGGAAGGGAAAGCACAGTGGAGATTAAAATTCTGCAATGGAAATTTCAATTACTTTGGAGGTTGTTTCAGAAGAAAGTGCAAGCGATTTTTTAAAAAAAACTTGCGAGGGAAAGGATTGCTCGCATATCTAAGGAATATGAGAAGACATTATAATTTTAAGGATTACAGGAGCATGTAACACGTTGGTGTTGACGGATGAAGAGATATGACATTCAGAAGGGCTATTGTTGGAAAACAAAACTGGTAATATGTGGATTTCATGCTGAAATGAGAAGTGCTGCATTATGTAAAGTGAGGTTCGAGTGTCCGGTGAAAAGTAGAGACGTGGTAACGGTAGTACTGGGGGAAATCTCGGGTCCAGGAATGATAATGATACGCTGTATCAGAGGTGTTATCACTGCTACTGTGTTTGAAATGCTGGAATAAGGTCAGGCAACCGATATGTTACAAGAAATATATTCTGACATTTTTCTTGAATATGAGATATTAAGATCTCAAAAACATGGACTGAAGCCGGAGGAGAAATCGAAGAGTAAGGAAGTTGATGTAAAATTATCGGAGATCATGTTTAATCAAGTAGTTCAGACGATACAAGAACAGATGGAGAACAAAGTGGACATCTTTAGATTCAAGAAATGAACTGAATTACAAACAAAGTTGAGAAAACAGGAACTAAGTGGGGAATCAAACAAAAATCAGGATTTGTTTCATGCAACAATGTTACTTCGAGTCGTGGGTGAATCTTCAGAAGCATGCTTTGGTCATCCCTATCAAATCGAAAGGAGATTGAGTGATTTGAAATATTTGTTAAGACCGCTAGTTGCAATGAAATCTCACAGAGTGTTTTATGTAATTATGCTGAAAATGTATTGTGAGAAAGAGCAAAAGCAAAGGAGAATGTGTTAATGATTATCGCACAGAGTGAAGATCCAAATTTAGAGGATCCTGAATTGGACATTCCTCACATTATATTGGATATTGAATAACTTCTCAAAATTTGGCATAGATTATTGAATTACCTTTCAGAAGAAATTTGTAAGAACCTGACAGACTTCTTACGATCACGTGTGAACAAGCCAGGACGTACCAATCTAATTATGCAATCTATAGATATAAGAAACGCTATTCCATTTAAATAAGATCCTTATAGATAGAACCATGTAAAGTTGGTGCACGGTCAAAAAGACATTGAACACGTGCTCAAAGGCAACATAATCAGCGCGAGTTGCAGCGACTGGAGCCCACCCATATTAATTACGCTAACACCACATGGTACCCAGTAATTATGTGTGGACTACCACGTAATGAATGCATTTTCAAAACCTGATTCATAAGCTATTCCACGTTTGGAAAACTTCATTGAGAATGTTGGACAAGCGACATATATTTCTAATTTACATAATCTCAGAGGAAAATAGCAGGTCCCTTTATCCAACAAAATGTCCACAATTTCGGCTTTTGTGACGCAGAATGGCCTCGACAAATTAAGTTTCATGACATTATATGAAGAAAAAAAAATCTCCAGCCACATCTCAATAGCCAACCATTTCTGGATTAATTAATTTTGAGTTGTACATCAACGGCCCATTGATTTTTAGTCACACATGGAATAAGTTTAGCAGCATGTATTGAAATTGATTCGTCGACTTCAGGACTGAAAATGTGTTGGTGGTTAAAGCGCTTTTGCTCCGCTTTAACCAGCAACACATTTTCAGCTCTGATCTCCAGCATGTGCAGACCTCACTTTTTACTCGTTGACTTCAGGAGACAGGTTTCGCTTTCAACCTGTCTTAAGTAAATTCGGCAAAACTGATGTGACGTTCTCGCTCCATGTTATGTCACATGGACCGTTGACCACACGGAATGTGGAAATAATGATTATTGGTGAGTTTCCCATGCAATTCATGAATGGAACCTGGGGTTCCTGGGATTGAGGGGGTTTTATCGGAAGTTTGCATCAACTTTGTTTCACCAAAGGCTATGTTAATGAGATGTTGTCTATATTGGAACTGTTAATAATTAACCGGTAAATATCACATTATTTTGTTCTGTATGTCAGTAGAGTTTTTGTTATACTTATAATGATGAAGGGAAGTGCTCAGAAAGCTCGTCACTTGAAATAAAGCTGTTGGACTTGGTTATATGAATAGGAAGGGTCGGGAGGGATATAGGATTGGTGCTGGCAGTTGGGACTAGATTTGGTTGGGATATCTGGTCGGCGTGGACAGGTTGAACGGAAGGGTCGTTTTCCATGCTGTACATCTCTGTGACTCTATAGCTTTGTGTTCCCTTTATCGGTTAGCTCTGCTCAATTAATGAAATCTAGTTTTCTTACAGCCTAAAGGTAGATCAATCAAATTGTATCTGGAGCACAGCAATGTAAACCTGCGGACAGATAAAGAAAATAAATTGAAACTAGTCCATCTCCTTGTAATATTTTGTGGTGGGTTTGGGTTTCTTGTCCATAACTTCTCATTCACATTGAGTGAGTCAATTTAATTTATCCACCTTTAACATTTAATTGCAGTGGTGCTGTTTCCCTTCTGAGTGCTTGTTTTTAGCAATCCATTCCTCACCACGTTTTTTAAAACATTTGTATTCTTTCCTATTCTCCATAGGTATTTACCTTTGCTGTCATGCCATTGCTTGAGCCTAAACATTTTATTATAGTGTTAATTACAAAGCTTTCTTTTAGTTTCGTCATTTAGCTTAGTTTTTATCCTTTTGTTGTTGTGTTTTGTTTTCTCTATTATTCCAAATATTGCCTTCTGATAACTTTTCTAATTTCAATGCCTTTGAGTTTTCTTCATACCTTCAGAATCGTTAGTACACTGTGATCTGTGCAAAATATGTCATGCATTTATTTGTTTAAAACTGCATAGGTTGTTGCTCTGTACCAGCAAAAACCCAATACGCCTGTAAGCTTTTCAGGCAGACAATATGTGGCAAAGCTGATTATATAAAACGAAAATGTATGGATGAAGAACGCCTTAATCAGTCAAAATTGGGAGTTATTAGATTAAAGAAGAAAGCGCCAGTTGCAGCATTGTGTGAACAGGACAGAATAGGAACAAAGTACGAGAGTGCTTGTGGAGTGAAGCAATTGTTCGAGGAGTTTTATCAAGATTGGAGACTTCAAAAAAAATGCATGATGATGGAAAGGACCATGCTCACAAGTCGAATGAGAAAGTCACTTAAAAGTAAACGGGGGAAGTGGTAAAAACATAATGATTGTCTCAGACCTGGAATGCTCTCACGGGAAGATGATGTTTTGTCGATACGTGTGGAAAACATACGAAATTTTATCGCAAACGGGTTATCAGAACTGTACAGTGGATAACATGAAGAAGTCCACATTGAATATAAAGGTGATTTTGTTCGACCGGAGATGTTGGTTGTGTGAATATATTCTTGCACATATTGATGGATTTATTAATGTGAGAATAATGACCTATATGGTGAATAGAAACATTTATAGAATAAAAAAAGACAGACAAGTTGTCACGATCATCAACGAGATGAGAACATGAATGGTATCACACTGTACATGTTTTACAACAGTGTTCATACCAGCAACATCCGATCAATGATTGTAAGTCATAAATTAGTGAGGGAATTGGCCGAGGAAACCAAATAACACACATGAGGATAGTCTTCCTGCAGTCTGCAGTGCCTGATGAATGTACAGTTCTTACTACTGAAACTCCTCTACTTCTATCCTCATTGATTCAATTGTCAAAGTTCATGATAAACTCGTTAAAACCTTATTGCGAATACGTGCATCACACGGCACAATTACGATGTGTTCACCCTTGCTCTCGATAAAATCACAGATAAATGCACCTGTGGTATGCAACTTATTGATTCAGGTGACAATTCGCTTTGTTGACATGTCATCTTAAGGACGGGCAGACAGACAGCGATGCCATTCATGACTCCAAACAACGTCCAATTAGACAAGGGATTTCCAAATCGTTTTTAATTCTGATTGTTCGATTTCCTGTATGCTTGGCTAAATCTTTAATAATAAGGAGCTAAAAGGAGAAGTTCCACTTCCTGCATTTTTTTTTTCTGAATCCGTGATTTTTATTTAATGTGGAGTACAACATCACCAAACTCGAAAACCATACCCACAAGATTACATGTCGTTGTGTCTTCACCTGTTTTCCCATTGCACTACGATCTAATCTAATATAATGGGATTGTAAAAAGTCTATTACAGCCTTAACTTCAAATATCATTCTGAAGGAGTGTTGATGAAGTTATTGTAAGAATCTTTAAAATAGACTTCATAACATTAGCACAAATATAAAAATGCGCATCTGGCTCTTTCGCTTGTCAGTTTTAATCTTTGATTCCTTTCTGACGACAATTTACAAAATTGCTGGGCCGATTCAGTGTATACAAATGTAGACCTTTGCTGGGAGTTGGAATTCACTTATTGATTAAACAACAGGGAGTTCCGAACTGATTTATCTCTTTAGGACAGCAAATGTTTCTCATAACTCTTCATAAAATTCCCTTTTTTTGCTTTATACTTCATGAAAATAAGAGGAAAGGAAAATCTGTAATACTGAAGTTAACCAGCATATTACTTTTGATTTGGAGATGTCGGTTTTGGACTGGGGTGTATGAAGTTAAAAATCACTCAACATCAGATTATAGTCCAACAGGTTTAATTGGAAGCACTAGCTTTCAGAGTGCTGCCCCTTCAGGTGGTTGTGAAATACACAATTGTAAGACAAAGAATTTAGAGCATAAGTTTACAGTGTGATGTAACTGAAATCATTCATTGAAATCCTACTTTGAAAAAATCTTGATGGTGTTTTGAGTCTTTCGTCTGTTAGAATGACCTTGTTAGTTTCACTTCTTTTGTAAGTAATTCACTAAACCTTAAAAGGTACATTCTCAGGTTAACTTTAACAATAGGTGTCAGCCCTGCTAATGTGTTGAAGGTGTTCGCCCCGTCTGCTGTTGTCTATTCCAAAACGTTTAAACTGATTCTAAGCTTAAGCAAAAAAAAGAACAGCGCCTTACTTGGATTCATGCATTTTTTCAGCAAAGGAAAAGTTAACTCTGCAAGTACAAATTCAACCCACAAACACATATGTGTATGCATGCATATGGGTTTTTGTGTATGTGTGTGTGTGTGTGTGTCTCTGTGTGTGTATGAGTGTGTGAATGAGTTGAGCATCGTATCCCATTAATATGTGGGCATCCATGAGCACTTCAAGATGCCTATCATGTACACCGGAAGAGTTGAGATGAGAAGGAACGTAACTGGCACCTGGAAGTACTCAGTGATGCCCTGAGAACAACGGTTACGATGCTCAACTCATCGACCGCCAGTTCCAATGTGCCAAAGCAAGGAACCATAATGACCTCCCCAGGAGACAGGCACATGCTGCAACGAAACCTACGCCAGTATCTTCGCGGCATGCAAAACATTATCAATGTGGATGAGCACCTCGTCAAGACTTTCCACACACCTCCACTGCTTGCCTTTAAATAACCATCAAACTTCAAAAAGAACATGTTTCGTAGCAAACTGCCCAGCTTTCAGGACAAGTCCATACAACCCTCTCACGGTAGGCGCTGCAAGATGTGTCAAATGTGGACATGGAGGGTACCAGTATGCTGGGGGACATCTCCCAACATGTATGTGAGTCAGCCAACATTGTCTATATCATATGCTGTTCGAAATAATGCCCTGAGCAGAGGCTACTACAACGGATGAATGGGCCCCACAGAATAATCAACAGACAGGAGTGTTCCCACCCAGTTTGGGAACATTTCAGTGGTCCAGCAGATTCGGCTTCGGACCTTCGGGTGACCAGCCTCCAAGGTGGACTTCGGGACAAGCAGCAACGAAAAGTGGCCGAGCACAGGCTGATAGCTGAGTTCGCTACCACAGGGAGGACCTCAACCAGAACCACGCACACACACAAACACTCCTATACACGGATACGCACACAAACACACACATACACACTCCTACAGACACACACATTCCCACATTTACACATGCACCCTGCTACAGACATCGACCCCATTCACTCACACACATACACACATATGGTCTCTCTCACATACATTCACAAACCACCACACCCCCACAGGGGGCAAACACCTTCAACACATTATGTGTGCTGGCACCAATTGTTAAAGTTAATCTGAGAATAAAACTTTTTCAAAAAGGTTTTGTGCTTTACGTATCGAAGAAGTGAAACTGACATGGTCATTCAGACAGGGTAGAGATTTAACAAACAATCAAGGTACTTTTCAATGTATGATTTCGCTTCCATCATACTGTAAACTTTGCTATAAAGTACTTCAATGACGACGTCAACATCTCCATTTACAATAATTGTAACCAGCATTTGTATTGATGTAAGTAAATCTAGCAGCTGAATGGCAGTAAGTAAATTGCATATGAGTCTGAATTTTGTCACTTAATGTAAACGGTATCAATGGCGATATCATCTAATTATGTCTCTAGTGGCACAGCTTCAGGTATAATAGGATCCCTTGGAAATTCAACATGATGCATAAGAAACAACAAGCGGACATTGTTACTTCTCGAAGAAATGCATGCTCCACCAAGAGGTCCTGCATACGCCATTAACTACACTGCACTTGCAACTATTGCTATCCCAGGTAAAGTGATGTTTATTTGGTTCTGGGATTTATCCAATACTACACCGTATCACAGGAGTTCTGGGGAACACCACATGAGACTAAAAACATTAACTCTGTTTCTGTCTCCACAAGTGCTATATCCTGCACTGAGCTCATCGAGCATTTTGTGTCTATTTTGCTGTGATGCCGATAGTTGAACGTTGGTAAAGTTGCAAAAACGTGATGCTCAGAGCGCATCAAAATGGTGTGGGTTTTTCCCTTCTGTAAAGGTTAGATGATTTTTTTTTCTTTTTTGGCAACTTTTTTCTTCAAGGTCAGATTAATATATTAATGTTTCATTGGATACAGTAAGAGGTTGTGTTGAATAATGTGAAAAGGATTTTATTAAAAATGTCAGCTTAATCAGCAATTTGATTTGGTTCCATTACGTAAAATTAATGCTGTGCTTAATAGTCTTTGTCCCGACAGTGCTGATCAATGAAGGCAAGAATTTATAAATAGAGCGAATGTAATTAGACATAGAGAATAAGAAGTTTTTCACACAATTTGACATGGTAGCATTAATGTTGTGAAAGTGTGAAACTACAGTAATGGTGAACTTTTAATTTAGGCGTGTATAATTATGAAATGCTAATATACAATGGACTAGAATGATCTATTTCCTGAACAGAGAGAACAATAATCCGCCCGTGTTGATAATGTGTTTGAATGAGTTTTCAGTATGAACTTGAGACGAAGCAAAATGCCCATCGAGAGTGACTGCAATTGAAATATTCTGTCTGCAATAGTGACACACGCAGAAATCCTCATCAGAGGATACGGGCAAACTTGGACATACAGATTATATGTTCGCAATATAAACACTCCAAGATAAGAGTCTTTTTGGATTTTGATGCTTCAGTTCCATTTGCCCAAATTTGTTCTACCTTCTGTTGCATAATGTAGAAGATTAAACGATTCTCGGAAAAATGTTTTGAGTCGGTCAAGTTTGGTGGACTGATCACTCAGATTTGTATCACACAATGAAATCAAAGAACATGGAACTTCAATAAAAATATGTAATTCGAAACACCAACAAATCAGTCACCTACTTCTTGGGGACACCGAAGGCACTCCAGTCATCAAATGACTCATGTCTGTTTCTAAATGAAGCTTCCAATTATTTTTTGCGAGACAATTCCACCAACTCTCATGAAATGCGACATATGAATTAATTAAATGTAGATTCCCGAGATGATAAAACTAAATGACAATGAAATGTTGGCAGAGAAATATAAGATAGTTAAAAGTAAACTATTTAACTCATTGGGAATTTTCGAGATATTGGGCATATCCTAACATTCAGGAGCGATGCTAGGATGAATCTTTACACTCATAGGATGTTAAAGGTTTGGAACAGTTTTCCACAGACAGCAGTGGATGATGGATCAGCTATTACTTTTAAACCTGAGATAAACGTGTTGTTTTTGTTGAGCAAACGTAGAAAAGGCTCTGGGGTCCAGACATCTCGCTGAAATTAGGTCAGAGATCAGCCATGATCTAACTGAATTGTGGAAAAGACTTTAAGAGCTGAATGGTATTTTTCACTGCATATTTATTTTTATCCCACTCCTGATATTTATATCGTATTCACTGTTTATAATTGGTTTGACCTCATAACCTATGTGAAACGCCAAACATTCAGTAACTCTTCTGAAATTAGTTAAACTAATTCCCAGACGTTTGGTGGCTGCATAACATTAGGGAACAATGAACTGGATGTTCACTTATCATGAAGAATTATTCCAAATTATGGAAGATCATTTATATTCCCAATCAACTTCTTTTTTTTACAAAAGATTCGAAGATATATTAACTTCTACCAATTGTCATTACATAACTTCCAATATACAGTCACTGCAATTCTGTGATGCAGTTGACAAAGATAAAACAACCCGTCTTTCACTTCAACCTGAAAGATAAAAAACTTCTTCTAACTTGCCGTTGAAGCACCAAACCCTCTAATTCGTGTGCTGTTACTGAATTTTAAATCAGCGTTCAGTTACTAAATACATATTTTACTGTTACTATTCTAATCTGTATTCCTTTTCGTAATATTAAGCATTTGTTCAATTTCCACTCATAAGGGTGCAATTCAATCAGTTTGGAGCTTTATCAAGGAAATTTAGCAGTATTGTTTGAATTGCACAATTAACTTGGGTACATATCTATATCTTCACTATGCATTTTGTAATTTTGTATTTTAATCTGACTCAATCTTCTGCGATCTTTGGATTATCTACCTCTTCATATAAAGTTCGATTGTTGATCTCTCCCCAGTCGTGACCACTCTCTTTACAACGTTGCACTGCCGCTTCATGTCTTTTCGACTTTGTGTTTACGCGATTTATTCGTTTATCGCCCTAATAACAATAACACTGCTATTGTTTGCGAACATTCTATATGGCAAAACAATCCATACTAAACCATTATCTTACCATATTGGATTGCAATTTAACTGAGCAATACATATATTCAACATATCTCTGATGACTATCGGCAATTTAGCATGGTTAATCCACCTAATCTGCACATATTTGGACTGTGGAACGAAACCTGAGCACACAAATGAAACTCAAGAAGACACGGGGAAATTTTGCAAACTGCACACAGACAGTCGACCGAGGCTACAATCGAACGTGGGTCCCTGTGGCTCTGAGGCAGCTGTGTTAAAGACCAGGCTAACGTGCTTCTTTATCGCTGACAAACATTTCTTCAAAACACAACTAATCTTTTTCAGATTAATTTGCTGATGCCACTTCTATTTTATAAATGCCAAATATTTCAGAATGATCCAGAATCAAATTTTCCGTTCGCCTTTTAATAAATTATAAATGTTGGACTGTGGCTCAAATGGGCCTTTCAAAAATGCCCCTTCTCAAAACGCTAATATGTTTAGAACTTCCTGTTTGTCACACTCCAAATTCCCTAGTGATCATTCTCACGTGAAACATTTTATGCTCTTTTCTGGACCTTCCTTTTTTTTATATACAGCATCTCTGTATGGAGATTGCTAGTATGTTTGTAAATATCTGCTACATGAAGCTTTCAACCCCTTTCGACCATCTTGTGTCAGTCAAAAGCCCTATGTGGAACGTTTGTCAACCTTAGTCATGGGCTGCAAAACAGAGACAATCTTTGTTTAATTCTTTACGTCTTTGATTGCTGTCTCTTTCAACTCATTGTCGTTAATTTTCATGAAATATATTTCGATGTATTTAGTTAACAATTCTAACACTAACTGTTTCAATAATTTATACCTTTCAATTCATTTTTTTGCGTTTCTTTCCCTCTATATTTGTGCTGTGTTTCATCCTCCTTATGTCTAGAATCGGTTTTAGCTGCATGTGGTACGTGCATTTTTTTATTGAACTGTCAAAGTTTGGACATTGGGTTTATAAACAGTGAATGTCCTGGAACCTATTTTGGCATTGAATGAAATGTAGAATGACTTATGAGATATATGGTAGCTATGCACTTGGAAAAATTAATATGCTGAAAATAAATTGTGTGTAATTCCCTTTCAGTTAATATCATGGCGATCGTGATACTGTCCCGTGGAAGGTGTTGGCTGTCAAGCTGTATCACGAGGTATCTTGTCTTCATGGCAGTGACAGACCTCCTGGTCATTATCTCTGCAGTGTTATTAAACAGAATTCCAGCTATTTATTTTCCAGGCAGTTTCCTGTCCATTACTCCAGTGTGTAGTTTCGGCATTGCATTAATTTATGCATGTAGAGATAGTTCAATATGGTTTACTGTGACTTTCACATTTGATAAGCTTGTTGCAATTTGTTTCCAGAAACTGAAAACAAAATATTGTACTGAGAAAATAGCAGATGTGGTAATTGGAACGGTTTGTGCCTTAGCTTTTTCTATTAATATCCCATGGTATTTCATGCATGAGCCAATTTACATCGCTGACAACATACCATGGTACTGTCGAATTAAGGAGATACGTTATACTTCACTTATGTGGACTGCATTTGATTGGTTCGATCGAATTGTAACTCCTTGCCTCCCGTTTTTTCTGATTGTTCTGTTCAATACTGTGACTGTTCGTCATATTCTGGCGGCAAGTAGAGCCAGAAGGAGACTTCATACCCAGGGCAAAGGCGAACATAAGAAGGATAGAGAGATGGAAAGCCGAAGAAAATCTATCATCTTGCTCTTTTCCATCTCTGGGAATTTCATCCTTTTGTGGATGATCTATGTTGTGGAAATCTTTTGCCACAGATTTATAAAGAATTATAAAATTACTGGGTTTTCTGACCCTAAGTTTATTTTTCAGGAAAGTGCAAACATGCTTCAGCTGCTCAGCTGCTGCACAAACACATTTATTTATGCAGTAACACAACGTAAATTCCGACAATAGTTCTATGCTTTGTTGATATATCCGTTAAGTCTAATTCTTAAATTTTAAAGCAAACATGACAATATCAATTTTGATTTTATTTCTACAGGTTGAGCTAAATGCAGGAAAATAATGCGATTTGTTTAACACGTGCAAACTTTATTTCTTTTCAATACTGTTAAAAATCATAACTTCATTCACTTGTCGCAAAAAATCAGAATATTGAACGAATGTTAAACTGCGGCACAATGTAGTCAATAATAATCCAGCAATTTACATGCAAAAATGCCGTTCCTAAATGAGAAAGACTCATCTTTAAATCTGCTATTGTTTTGCTGTGCAAATGAGTCTGCCAGACACAATTCTGGTAGAGGTCCTTCTTGTCAAACTGAAGCAAACAATTGGCTCTTCATTGTCGAAGACAGAAATACAACATTCAAGCCGAAGTTCTCGTCATTTCTTTAGCTAGATGTTATTCTCCAAACGAGATTGGAAACGTAGTATGCGCATAACTTTGTTTCTGAGGAAATAGTAGCTACTGTATGATTTCACACGACATAAATAAAGTTAATCATTGAATTCTTTCTGCGAATTGTTCAAGTGCGTTTTTTTTTCCGCTGGTTTTGCCCAATCAATTTTCCTCATATTAGTTTGTTTGTGATAGTTTATTGTACTCAGATTTGGATTGGTTTGGAACCAAGAAAATGCTTTTTGAAAATATAGTGTTGTGGAGAATAGAAAGTTTAAATAAATGTCTTAAATATATTAAATATATGTAAGGATGCACTGACTATTTATAAAAAGCTGATCATGTAAGAGGGAAGATAAGTTAAGTTCGAAATGAAAATAAACGAAAGTGCAAGAAGGCGGAAACAATTATCCTCAATGGAGGGAGCGTGAAAGGGAGTGTTATTTATAGTTTCATACGGCCTTCACTGAAGGAAGTATGAGTTTAATTAACTCACGGATAAGTGCACAGGAAACAGGAATGCGATATTTTCGATTGTCGACAGTATCGAAATTATGCCAATTAATGTATACAGATAAATGAACAGTGCAGCATGATTTGGATCATTAACTTATTTAATAAGATATAGGAGCAACGGATGTTCAAGTTGATGCTACTAACAACCCAAAGGCAGAAATTTAGTAGAAGGAAATACGATTTTTCTCCTCACAAATATAAGCATGCCATTTGTTGCCTGCTTCTGTCTCACACGCCATTCAGATTTCTGCACTTTGCGTGAAATTACATGCTCAGGAACCACTAATTCCTAATATTCTTCAAACCATCCCCGATCTAAAGTATTACATATCTAGCATTTAACTATCCCTCACATTCTTTCAAAATTATTCCCAAAGAATACCTGCAGTGCAGATCAATGCCGTTGGGTGCTGCACTGGCCCTCCAAGGACATCGCATCCACTCCTCGAACCACTGCATTTACTATGGCTAATGCATTTGCCATGCACACTACAGGGCAACTTAGCATAGCCAACGCATCAACCTTAACGCCTTTAAGGTTGGTGGGAAAACATGAAAGCAGACAGTCGCCGGAAGGTCATATAATACCTGGATCCCTGGTTCTATGAGGCAGTAGTACGAAACACTGACACTTATTGTTTTTGCATATCAAATATTTTTGGTCAGCAGTTGAATTGCTCAGTCAGTAGATGTGAATCTGTCATATCACATCGAACACTAACTGCGGTGCAGGAGTGAAGATTGGAAGTTCTGCATGCACTTTTATAAAATACATCCATAATTATGCACTATCTTCCAAAATGAATTCATTATTACCTTCATGTCGAATCCTCCTCAATTTGTAAGCTCTAGCCATAGCAACACTTGATTTATCAAGAAGTACGCATTTGTTGTTTCAGCTTTTGATTTGCTTAGTAATAGAATCATTCTTATCACTGCCCAAATGATAAAGGAAAATGCTAATTTGGCTGACCCCTTCTTCCTCGAATTGTCTTAACCGCAATGATTGCTCTTCACAAAGTGAGAATTCAACTTGATCTGACCTAGAAAACGAACCCATTTTAGAAATTTGCAATGCACAAAATGATACCTAAAAAAAAACTATGAATGAAAGAGATAAAGTATTAAATCGCTCAGACAAAGACACAGTAAAACAAATGAATCTCTGTCGGAAATTTGGTGGCATTTCTTACATAGGGATTTAACAGCTATTTTCTTCATAAAACAGTTGTGTCAGTCGGAAAAGAAATTAAAAGAAAAACATGGTTTCATCAGCTGAATGTAAATGGAGACTGGGACAAATATATGCAATATAATGTTACTCGAATTATAACTGAATATGAAGAGAATGTACAACGTGCCATACTTACCCAATTAAATTGCGGCAACAGTTTGATTGCAAAATTGTGGCTTTCCAGTAATCCAATGAAATCCCTTTTGAACAACATTCAAAATGCAATATTTCTTACAAAATATAACGATTATGTTCAAATCCGTTTAACAATTGCAATATTCCAGTAAAATGGAAATTGAAATGAATGAATCAGAGCATGCCTCGTGATCAAATCACGCATTGTTTTGTTATGGCTGGTACTGTCAATTTTCATCATCACGAAGTGTTCTTTCTTTCTTAGTTTTTGAGCCAGTTCCCTGAAGCATGCACAGCACTTGGTTTAGGTACAGCCTCAAAACATTGGCACAATTTTATCTCGATGCTGTTTTCGATGTATCACAATATCGCACAACACAATGAGTTATTGAATGCTTAATGTCTGCACTAGCTCTTTTAACGGTAGTTGCATTAATCCCTTCCCCCGATCTCTCTCACCATTCTTCCAAATTGCGCTCATGTTACGTATTTCTCCAATTGCCGTTCCATAGTCACTGAATTCGCATCTACCATCGGCCTTTATGCATTTGAGGCCCTCGACACTGTTTGCATTCATTATGTTTTGCCAATTGACTGCTGTTCTTTGGAACAAGAGCGTTTCAATAGTGGAAAGAGATCAGTTAATATTTCGGGTTGGGTGACCATTCCTCAGAAATTTCTCACTTTGGATGAAAGGTAAACCGACCTGAAACGTTAATTTGGATAACTCTCCTTGTTGCTGCCTGATCTGCTGAACCTTTTCCAACAATTTCTGTTTTTTTTCCTTTCTGATTTACTACATCTGCAGTTCTTTCAGTATTGCTTTAACGTTCAATTAATAGTATACTGTTAACGATACTTCAGACAATGCCCAGCTTCTAAATTCATTGTCTAAAATCTCATGAAACCGGTAATAGTCCAACTGGTTTATTTGAAAATACAGATTTATGGACCCTCAGTCCTTCTTCATGTGTTAATGAGAAAGGATATCTCGGACACCGCCATGAGAGGTAGAAGATTAACAAAGTAATACAATTGATGCGAACATATTGAACAAACCTATATAGCTGTTAAATTTTTAATCCTTTAGAAGGGTGATGCAGGTTTCGATTGACTAATATGTAAATCCCAGAATTTCTTTTCAGTGATTATTTCTCCGAGATAATTTAACAATTTATCAGTATGAATCAGATGACATCTACGATCACGTAATATACTTCACTTACGAGGCTTTGTTCGAGTCTGACTCTGTCTCAGTCGGGAGTTAGAATAATTATACGTTAGCTTGCAATTGATAAAATGCCACATTGACTGATTGTCCAAATATCGTGAGGTTTTCGAACAAATTAGAATATATCTGCCAATACAAATCGAAAAATGCAAATTCACCCTATAGATTTATATACTTGTGTGCATATTCGTTTGTGTGTGTGTTTGGGCGAGAGCAAGTCGGAGTGTGCAGGGAAGAAAGAGTGTCTGTGTGTGTTCATGTGTGGGTGCGAGAGAGAGAGCGTGTGTGCTTTTGAGTACGTGCGTGCTTGTGTGTGATTCTGAGAGAGTATCTGTGTGTATGTGTTCGTGCTTGAGAGAGTGTGCTCGAGTGTGAATGAGAATATGCCTGTGAGAGAGTGTGATTGTGTTTTTGAGTGTCTGTGTGAGTGTGTGAGCATGATTATGTGAGAGAGTATGTGTGTTTCTGTGCGTACATGTGAGTGTGTGTGCGAGACTGTACAGTGTGGTCACCTGCAGTCTGACATGAACCCACGATCCCATTTGAAACCTTTTCATGGGTGCAAAACTTGGTCTTCAGCTTCTGCTTGGAGATTCCGAATTGTTGTGTATCCCGAAATCCACCTTGGAGTATGTTTACCTGAATGCTCTTGATCTCTGAAGGTTTCCCCTAATGGGATGAAACATTAATGTTGAACTATTCTTGTACGCTGTCCATTTATCTATTGTCTTAGCATCTGCTTGGTATCTCCAACGAACCATGCCGTGGTGCATCCTTCCTTGAACATAGGCTGAGCCATATGAGCATGTCAGGCACTTGGCGGGAGGCGCCCCACGTATAATGGTAGCAACCAATTCGGAGTACTGACATCTATTCCAGGGAGTATCATGACAAAATTGTACGGTGATGTTGTTGTTTTTTTTCCTGAAAGGTGGATTGTTTGCTCCAAACAAATGTTCTTTTAACATTTGATATTTGGTTGAAGGAAGAAGTGATGGCATAGGAAAGATCTTGGTGACGGGTTCATCTTCATTAATAATGTGTTGCAGGCTGTGAAGAATATGGTTTAGTTTCTCTGCTCCTGGGAAATACTGAACGGCAAAGTGTACTCTGTCGGTCGAATCCCGTTTCTGTCTTCTGAGGGGGTTATTACAGTCATCCTGCTGCCTCAGGGTGTAACTGGTGATTGATGAATTGAGCTTCGAATCCCGTACACCAGGATCTTCAACATCTTCACATGTCTGTTGCATTCCTCCCCTTATAAACAGATTATGTGTATGCGTAGGGCTTGGCCGAAGGAAATGGCTGTTTAAAGTATGTTTAGTATGGAAGCTAGAGAATTGCATAATCATAAGGTGATTTGAAGGCTTGTGATAAAGTGAGTGATTGACGGGCCCCTCCATGATGGAAATGCATGTACCCACTAATGGGACTGATTCTAAAAGGAAATGCAGGGTAAGTCCGATCGTGGGATGAAATTTATTGATATCCCTGTCAAGTTATTTTGGTGAGTACTCACCATGACCCCAGTGGACAACATTGTCGACTATGTATCTGATGTATTGCGTTGGTCGAAGTTCATGTGAAGCAAAGAAATCTGTCCGAACTTGTGCATATTACTTTGGAAATATGGACCCGATTTTCCGTGTGTCCGAATGAAGAGCTGGTTGTCAAAGGTGAAGATGTTGCAGTCGATCATGAAGCAAATGAGTGTTCCGATGATACCTGGATATTGGCAGTTATTGGTATTGAGTACCGAGGCTGTTGCAGCGATGCCACCATGGCATGGAAATGATGTAGCAGAGTGCAAAACGTCCATCTTAACGATGAGCGTTGCTGTTTCCACTGGTTCCTGGGTGCCGAGTTTCTGTAAGAAATCTGAAGTTTTACGATACTTATGTCGGATATGTGCTGTCTCACTAGCACCTGAAGAAGGCGAGAAGCTCTGACTGCTTGTGTTTTCAAATAAACCTGTTGGAATATGTGACAGTTCTGTGTGACTTTTGACTTTGTCCATCCTATTCCAACACTGGCAATTCCACATTATTTGTATTCATTTCTGCTCGAAATACAAAAGGTTAAGAGTTTGCAAGTGTGCAAATAACCCTGATATTATATGCATAAAATCATTCTTCAATTCCTTCCTTTACATCAACAAAAAAAAAGACCTTCTTCTTAAATCAAAGACACCGCTTCTGGTGAAAGTACACCAAAACGTCGTTTGGTATTAACGTTTCCTATTCTCACTATACTTGTTTTATCTTATTGCACGTCGTCTTTGTACCTAATCGGGACTCAAATCACTGATTTTTATTTTCATAATCGTCATATCAATGATATTTTGTTTACACATAAAATGCTTGTTGCATATTCTTTAATAGAGATTGAACATTGTGCCATTAAAAATGGTCTTTTTCTCTGCATGCTACTTTCAAGATCAATCAATTCAGAATGTTTTATCTCTGAGGTATTCTCGTGTGTAGCATAATAATGCCTTTTTATTATCTTGTCATGGAATACAATGTTTATCACAGTAATCTATCGGGAACTTTTTTTTTCAATATGTCATTGCTGCTCTCATGCCGAAATCATCACCAACATTTATGTCAGTTATGTTTCAAAATGCAGTAATTGCAGGGACAAAGTGAAATGCGTTTATGCAGCTTGTTTGAATTTGCAGAGGATATTGAACCATGTACCATTCAACAGATTGTTTAAAAAAAAGAATCCGGGAAGTTATGACTTTATATCCTGGAAAACTTGAATTAATGTGAATCACTTTGACAGTTAGCCTCAGGTTTGCTACTCCCGAACTAAAAAGGAATTTATTATGAGTGTCGCATAATAGCATTGTCAGCTCTGTTACAAGACAAAAGTGGCTCCTCAGGGAATTGTTCTCGTTCCAAACATCTTCATTCCATTCATAAATAAGCTTCCTTCAATCGTATGTCCATACAATGCATTATTTATTGGTGAATACCTGGCTGATCTCGTTACAATCATTACATAGCTCTCCTCTGAGTCCAATGACATTGGCCTTTTAAGCAGGTTGTTCTGAGGCTTTTAAGCTCTTGGTCACGTTCCTCCAACTCTGCTAGGTATGGATGGTATCTAATGTACGGTCGCTCACCTCTTACACACCTAACATCTCAGAAGAAAGAAAGCAGCAAAGACCTGAAGTAGTGACATCCGCCATGTCCATCTCAGAGTACAAGGCATCGTCAAAGCTTGATGACGAAAGAGAACACATGCGATCCAGAATAAATCAGCAAGTTGTTCGATGTTCCTGCGTGTTTTGCTGTCACTACTTTTGCGAGTTGAAGCTTTCATATGGTCCACGTGTTTGTTCAGGGCCGACGATCCTACCCAAAATTTGTACATCACTCGACCTGATGGCTGGTCGACCATGCTTCTTAACCATGCAGCGCCATTCCCTTGTTTGCTCCACGAAACTTCATCCCCGATGTCAACATTCACCTTCACTTATTGAAGGCTTGTTTTCAACGTTAGTGTTCCTGAGGCCATTGCATCCTTCACCCCAGGTACGGGAAACATAGTTTTAATCTGTTGTAGAGTCTTCCCCATGCTGAATCTCTGTGAAAGCTATTGCTTTGGTTGCATGGGTTTTTGCCCAGTCATTGAATAGGAAACAGTGCAGTTCTGTATCTTGTGAAGCCACAGATTGATTTTTTTAAACTCTGCCTTCAAAGTTGGGACTGCACTTTATACCAGGTCAATTAATGGTGGACGATATGGGATTGTCCTTATATGACGAATACCATTCGATTTCAGGAAATACTCAAACTCCTTGCTTTTAAACAGTGGTCCGTTATCAATGACCAAAACATCCGGGAATCCATGCAATTGAAAATTTTTTGAACAACGTCCCCATATGCCAAATGAACTCTATTATCGTTCACTCATTTTGAATGGGCGTCCGCAAAGACTCAGGACCTTGAGCGCTTCAAATAACCTCCATCGTGGACATTAACCAACGTTAAAGTTTACGGGATTCATGAAAGACTTGAAGCAGATGGTTGTAATCTGTATCCTTGTTGACAATCGACGCACTACTTCACCAAGGCAGCTACATCTGCAACCTATTCTGTCAAACGAACATAACTCTTTGCCAATATTTTCAGTTTGGGAAGCCGTGGAGAACACTGCAAGAGGTCAAGTGGTTTATGGAGTCGGTCTTTTCTTGGGGCAATCAGTTCTCCTCCTCATAACACTGTCGTATGCTCGATTGTAATCGTATCTTCGCAGGTCCTAAAATGTTTCCGTTCTGGCCCCATGCGTCGATTGTTCCTTTGGATTCTAACAGGTCCAATTCTTCATCTGGAAATCCTGTAATTCTAACTATACTTATACACTTCTTTGTGAATTTGGCTTAACAGTATCTACCAGGAATCTTACTTTGCCACTGTTTCCCTTCATTTTAATGACCCCGATATCAAATTCATGATATCGCTTGATCAGTTCAGCTTGGCCCTCAATCTCATTATATCACTTGGTATTATGAAGATTGAACTCGTTTTAATCTGCTGCTGTCCTGTTCTCTGGCATCAGCTTTTGACCAATAATGTTCCCAGCTCACTCAGTGGTCAGCATTATCCAGAGATCAGAACAGTTACAGCAATACACTGAGCATTCTCGGTACAATTCATCACTGACAGAGAATTCCAACTTCACTACTTTTGCAGCACTTGCTGATCTCAGTATTCTGTCATATTTTTCGGTTTTATATGATTTTAAGCTATGAGCAGAGGTCATGAAAGTTAGGTCTGATGAAGGGTCACTGGACCCGAAATTTTAACTCTGGTTTCTATCCCACCGATTATGCCAGCAGCACAGAGAAAGATTTGAAATTGTTATGCAAATGAGGCATGTTTTCTATCGAATGTTTAAGATTAAGCGGTAATCTGATTGAATTCCGACAAGATATTAGCAGGAAAATACAGGAAATGATGAATATTCCTATTGGTTTGTGTTTCTAGGGTGAAGGAGCAGAGTTTAAGAATGTGTGCTGGAGTGTTCAGGAGAGATGTTATGAATCGTTTCTGCATGGAAAGGACGGGATAGTTTTCTGACTTTTCCAGAAGCGGCAGGAGATGTTGTACTAAATCTTAAATTTAAATGTGCAACTGTTTTCCTTTTGCTAAGCAAAGGAATTGGATGATATGCAATCCGTTTTGAATCGTAAACCTTCATCTAACTACCAACCATCTGGAATTCTATCTCTCCTCAACGTCTCCGGTCAGGAGATTCAAATTGTGACAGATTTATTTCCTGATTCCTGTACGTTGCGACATTTGTCATGTACAGATGTGTCATCTACGGTGGAAATGTCACAGCAGTCCTAACATTCTGAAAATGTCACGCAGTTTAGATGCTGCACTTGTGAAAGACATTTGAGTAGTCTTGTGTGAAGTCTTACACATTTCGAGATTACCGGTGTTCTGATCTACTTTTGCCTATGTTCAGGATTTGATCCAATTCTAAAAGCATGGGATGAACTAACACAAGTGGAAGGGGAGAATATGGTTTCGCAACATTCGTATGCCTGAGTTGGAGGTAAAGTTTCTAATGCGATCCTGCGCATGTCCGAGTTGGAACTGAGGCCAGTGAGAATCTATTACAGTCATTCAAACAGTTATTTTGCAACCCAACAAATCAAAGGCTTCCTTTTGCTCTCCGAAGAGGGTCTATGACCTAAAACTCTCTCCAACCCCATGATTCCTAGAGTCATTGGGCTGGAGGACAATCCGAGGTGGTGGAAAATGTTAAAATTCAAACTCATTCAACCACAGCCACTTCTCCTCACACATTGCCCTCGGTTTTGTTGATAAAACTTTTCTGTCGTCTCAGTAACAGGCAGGGTAAGAATCTGATCAGTAATCCATTGCATCGTTTCCCACTAGTCATCTACAGTAACTTTACTGCCAATTGCATTCATTCCCCACGGAAAATGTGGTACTTCACTTTGCGCGATATGCTACTTGTTGGTTATTGAAGGTGCCAACCTGATATGATCGCTATTACTGAGGTTAAATTGTGGATATTCCATTATTATTACTTGCACTCTTTCGTGTGTGCATTATTACTGGGGTTCTATGTCCTGCGGCCAGAGATGGATCTATTTGTTTCACTGTCACTTTCTCCTTTCACTGATCTGTGACCATTTGTTATCAGAAGCTGAGTACAAAATATTGCACTGAGAAAACTCCAACTGCGTTTCTTGCATCAGCCTGCCCCCTGCTTATTTTGATTAACATCCCCTTTTTTTCAACATGCAGTTTGTGTAATTATTAACAATATGACTTTGTAGTGTCAAATAATTTCAAGCTACTTCACTGAGACTTGGTGGGTGGCTTTAGATTGGTTAGATATCGTTTTGAGACCCTTAGCTGGTATTCACTTGAATTTTGTTGCTAACCCCTCTGACCATGAGCCACATTTCAGCGACCAGTTGAGTTCAGAAGAGGCTGGAGGGTGAAAACAAAGGAGAGAATAAAAACGAATCATTGATGGACGAACAAGGTATCTGTGCTTTAGCTCTTCACCATATCTAGGAGCATTATACTCCTGTGACTAATCTACGTCGTAGATTTGTTATGTCATTCAAGTGTTCAGTATTGATCATTCCCTCCTTTTTCTACATCATTCCAGTGCAGTTTGTTTCATGCTGCGAAACCGAAGTTGTTACCCAAATGCATTTAGTTCTGCTGCAACATTGTCAAGGTTCAGAGCTAAGATCAACAACGCGGTAAAATACCTGCTTTCACGAATTTCTTGCAGAACGCAAAAACAAAACTCCTGCATGAAATCCACAGGAGGCGCCCGTGATTTCCAGACCATGGAATGAATTCATTTTATTCACTCTTGAGATGTGGGCATCACTGGCTGTCTCAGTGTGAATTATCTGCCCCAGTTCGCCCCGAGAAGATGGCAATGAAATACGTTCTTGAACTTTTGGTGTCCAAATGCTTGAGGTCGGCCAGCAAATTAGTTCGTGTGGGCATTCGATGATTTTTAATGGCGATACATTTCCAAGACATGATGGTGAATGACGTGGAGGGGAGCTGGTAGCAGGTCGTGTTCTCATATATCGGTTGCCTTTGACATTCTCGTCGAAGTGGTCGGATGTTTGGAAGGTGCTTTCTAAGGAAGTTTGCTGAATTTCAGTCGTAAATCTTGTAGATGCTACACACTACTCCAGCTGAGCATCAATGCTGGAAGGTATGGATATTTATGGATGTCGTGCCAATGGAGCGGGCTATTTTGTACTGAATAGTGTTAGGTTTCTTGAGTTTTCTTGAAGCTGCACAAATCCAGGCAAATTGGGCATGCTCCATCACACTTCGACAGACAATTCTTAGACCAGTGGAGCGAGGGATTCGAGCTGGAAATAGCTGGATTCCCCAATGCAACATATTCAAAAGAATTGCCTGGGGCAATAGTATTTCATAGCCGATAAATCTCATCAGTTTGGAATCCTTTCTAACTCTCCATCAAAATCAAGTCCTTCTGAGTGTTCTGATGAAATTAAATAGAAGTGTTATCCAAGAACGATATTTGACATTTAAATGCATAGTCTCTGTCCTTATTAACAATTCAACAGACCCATGCTACTCTCACAAAAAGCCACACCATGATCTGTTTTGACGTGCAAAATTGGGGCAAGTGATGGCATAATGTTATCAGAACCGACACACCAAAATTTAATTGTACAGGAAAATTTCCTACGTTCAGAATGATGTTCAGTAAAAGGAAAAATACTAAGCAACACGAATTAATAAAATGATGCACGAATTTGTTTGACTGACACAGGTCAGAAGTGGTAAGATTAAGGCATCTTGGATAACGAGAATAGAGGAACTTCTCATCAAAAGGAAGAAGGCAGCTGACGTAAGATAGAAGATGCAAAGATCTAGCATTGCATTAGAGGATTGCAGGCTTGCTAGAACGGAGCTCAGAAATGGACTGAGCCAGGAGGGGAAGGAAAAAGGCTTGGCATGAAGGATTAGCGAGAACCCAAAGCAATTGTACTCATAGGTGAGGTACAAAAGAATGTTCAGGGATAAGGTTGGGCCGATCAAGGATAGCGGAGGAAACCTGTGCGTAGAATCTGAGCAGACAGGGAAGCAGAAAATGAATTTATTTTGCTACGGTTTTCACCAAGGTTTTAACCATGTAAATGAAAACTTAGAGGAGCTGGGACCAGATCAAGATTGATGAAATTGATGTGCTAGAAATCTTTGAAAACATTAAGATTGATAAGTGGTCAAGGTAGAAAAGTTTTATCCAAGGCTGCTCCGGGATGCGAGAAAGGTGGTTGCTAAGCCCCTGGCGAGGATATTTGCCTCCTCCCGCCCGACAGGGACCATACCAGAGGACTGGAAGGAGGCGACTGTTGTTGTTGTGCTTTTCAAGAAAGATAATAGAGAAATCCCTGGCAATTACAGATCAGTCAGTGTTACGTATTTTGTCAGCAAAATTTTGAACAGAATTCTGAGATAGGATTTATGACTATTTGACAAAGCATAGTAGAAATAAAAGCAGTCAGCACGGCTTTCAGATGATTTTAAAGCTCAAACGTTTCTCTAAGGAGAGAAGGAGGCAAGGGGAGACCTGTTTGAGGTGGACAAAATAATGACTGGAAGAGATAGATTCAATAGCCATAGAAATTTCCCCGGGCAGCATTGTCTGGTACAAGTAGTCATAGTTTAAAGATATTACGAGGAAGGTACAAAGGAGACTTCGGAGGTAGGTTCTTTACACAGAGAGTTGTGAACGCACGGAATGCGTTGCCCGCTGTGGTGGTGGAACCAGAGTCATTGGGAAATGTAAGCTACTGTGAGACAGTAGCAACCCATGCACATCGACAGCAGTGAGTTGAGGTGTGCATGGGTTGAATTACTATATTTTACATTAGGATTAAACCTCGGCAAATCTTCGTGGGCCAAAGGGCATATGCGGGACTTTTCTATGTTCTATGTTCTAGAAACAAAACATCCTGGTGTCCAAAGTCATACTGTTCTGCACTCTGCTTGAGTTCTCACGCCACTGCCTCTGTTGTGTTGGATGGTGGGATATTTCAAGGATTTAGTCAGAGAGCGAGAAAGGGAGGGAAGCAGCTCGCAGCATAATTTAAACTAACAACAGCATCAACACAGACACACGCACACACAAGGCAGGTGTGGAGAACGTTGCAATTAGAATAATGTCCCTTAGTGTGAAACACACTCGTGGAGAATTGCCGTGTTTCCTCTATAAAGTGGAAATGATTTTTCTTTCAGCAGTATTTCTAACATTCAGGAATTTCACTGCACGTGTATCCGAGTGAATCATTGCAGGACGAGAGAGGGTGATTTTTGCAAATTACATTGTTTTCTGACATAATGTTACTAATTGTAAGTGATCAATAATTCCATGATGCAGTAAATGGACCCGCACGGGATGTGTTCATTCACTTCTCCTCAATTAACACGGGTAATACCACAAGGGTTGGTGAAAAAATATATTGCATCAACAAAGACATGGTTTGAAGAATGAAAAGGTGTAATGTTACATATTCACAGACTTCAATTGATCGTCTAAAAAATGTTCTGCTTGTGCTATGCCACAGAGAGTCCAGCTGAGGGTGGCATTTAACAAAATTAAACATAAGAGAGACAGGATGACCTGTTGTTGGACTGGGGTGGACAACATTAAAAAGCAACTCGTAGAAAGTGAGGACTGCACATGCTGGACAGCAGAGTTGAGTGCGTGGTGCTGAAAAAGCACAACAGGTCAGGCAGCATCGGCAGAGCAAGAGAATCGACGTTTTGGGAAAGAGCCCTTCATCAGGTGTTAGGTTTGTGAGCCGAGGGGTGAATAGCTTAATGGGAGAGACTGGGTGTCGGGGAAGGTGGATCAGAAGGCGATAGTTGGGTGGAGGTGGGGTGATGGTGCTATGTCAGAGAGGAGTTTGAAGCAGATAGGCGAGAAGGAAGATGGACAGGTAGGACGGGTCTTGAGGACGGTGCCGAGTTGGAGGGTTGGATTTGGGATAAGTTGGGGAAGGGGATTTGAGGAAACTGGTGAAGTCCACGTCGATACTGTGTGGGTAAGGGATACACAGACAGAAGATGAAGCATTTTTCCTCCAGTTGTCAGGTTGTTAGTGAATGGCAAGGGAAGAATCCCAGGACCTGCATGCACTTGGCAGAGTGGGAGGGGGAGTTGAAGTGTTCGGGTAAGGGGCACGGGGGTTGATTGGTGCGGGTGTCATGCAAATGTCCTCTGAACACATAGAATGAAAGAGTCACCGACATGTACTGCATGCAATCAGATCTTTCGGTCCAACCCGTCCATGCCGACAATATATCCCCAGCAAATCTAGTCCTACGTGCCAGCACACGGCCCATTTCCTTCCAAACCATTCCTATTCATATACCCTTCCAAATGCCTCTTAAATGTTGCAGTTGTATCAGCCTCCATAACTGCCTCTGGCACGTCATTCCATACACGTACCACCCTCTGTGTGAAAACGTTGCCCCATGTATCTCTTTTACATGTTTCACCTCACACTCTCAATCTATGGCCTCTAGTTCGGGACTCCATGACGCCAGGGGAAATACTTTGTTTATTTACCCTATCCATGCCTCTCATAATTTTGTAAACCTCTATAAGGTCATACCTCAGCCTGCAGCGCTGCAGGGAAAACTGCCCCAGTCTGTTCCGCCTCTCTCAATTGCTCAAATCCTCCAAACCTGGCAACATTCAGGTTTCACAATATCTTTCCAATAGGAAGGAGACCAGAATTACACGAAATAGTCCATCAGTGGCACAACCAATGTCCTGTACAGCCGCAACATGACCTCCCAATTCCTATATTCAATACTCTGAACAAAAAAGGAAAGCATACCAAACGCCTTCTTCGAGCTCCTATCCACCTGCAACTCCACTTTCAACTGCTTTGCAAATAAGCCTCCCAACTCCACAAAAGTAGAGGAGACAGCATCGGGTGCAAACGATACAGTACATTCCATGTGTGGAAGTGGAGGTAAAACTGGGATGGATGTGGAAGGCTACTTCGGGGCCTTGGACAGAGGTGGCGGGGGTGATGTGGGCGCAGCTTGTGCAAATCCGGCAGGAGGAGGAGAAGGTGCTGGGAGGGGAGATTGGATTTATTACAGGCGTCGACCTGACAAGAGAATGTGGAGTAATGTCTTTGCACAAAGCAGATAAGGGTGGCGATACAAATATATCTCTCACTGTGTAGTCTACGTGTTGTTGCCAGAAATTAAGGAGGCTGATCCAATGTATACGGACCTTGCAAGAGATGTAAGGAGACTACCAAGGGTGTTCTGCCTTTGTTGCGGTTGGAGATGAGGGGTTCGAGCACGGAGGTGAGGGAAGTGGATGTAATGCGTTGGAGGGAATTATCGAACATGTGAGAGGAGAAATTGTGGTCTTTGAAGACAGGGGCCATCTGGTGTTTTCTATGTTGCAACAGGACCTCCTAAAAGTAGATGCAGAGGAGGTGGAAGAATTGTGAATAAGGGATAGCATTCGTACGGAAAGCAGGGTCTAGGCCAGGTAGCTGTGGTATTTGGTGGGTTTGTAGATGATGTCCTTGTTGAGTCGGTCACCACTGATACAGATGGAGAGATTTAGGAAGGGGAGTGCGATGTCTGAGATGATACAGGTGAATTGAAGTTCGAGGTGCAATGTGTTGGTGAAGTCGATGAACTGTTCAACCTCCTTGTGGAAGAACGAGGTGGCAAGGATACAGTTAAAAATCATACAACAGCAGGCTGTAATTCAACAGGGTTATTTGAAAGCACTAGCTTTCGGGGCGCCGTTCCTTCATCGGGGATTGTTGAAATGATGATCATGCTCACAGAATGTCCAGCCAAAGGAATGCAATATGATGGAGATGTAATATAATAAACTAAGCACTTTACCCCGAGAGAGTGGTAATTTGCTGGATGGATGTACTGATATTGAGCGTTCCCCTATGTCTGATCAGGTCGGAGTGCCAAATCAAAATTTCGGTAGTATCAGTGGGCGTGTTTAACACTGTGCCAGTTCCAGAAATACAGTTTGTCTTGGGAGCAATTATCATGATCCTTGGTGGGAGTGACACTAATGGTGCGGAGAAGCCAAAGGATCACCAGAGAACTGAGGGCTTTAAAATATCGTGGGATCGAAACTGTGCAGTCACAAGATCCCAACATCAGAAGACACAACACAAAGCAATAACTAAAGAGAAAGACGGAGGAGTTGAGATTGGGTTACTTCACAATCTATTTGACGTAATGGTGCAGGAAATACCTAAACTGGCAGAGTGTCAGGTAGAAGTGTTCAGTTCACAAAAGCTAATGGATTTACAACAGAAAAACGAGGCAATAGTAGAATTACATACTGATACACACTCAGAAAAGGAGTCAGAATGTATGCCTGACAGTTCTTACCTTAATGACAGAATTCGCCGACGAAAATGGAGACCACGGCAGGTTAGTGCAGAGGACAAATGGGCAGGAGTGCAGCAGACTGCGTTGACAGTAGCACACAGGCAACAGGTTTTACAGATAGCACATGATTTACTAATTCTCGCGTTCGAAGCACCTTTCACGTGTGTTTTACTTAATTGTGCAGGTCTTCTTCCAAAAACTGCAATTGGGAACCGGAATTTGTTCACCATTATGGATGTGTCTAAAGGTTTCCGGAGAGATTTCCATTACAAAGTATAAACGGAAAAAAGGGTGGTAGAGGAGTTTGCAGCTTTCGTCACGTGGTATAGGTTATCCAGAGAGTTTTAACCAGACGAAGAGTCGAATTGTACTGCTCGATTGGTTAAGGAAGTAATGGATAGCTTAGGTACACTGTGCTTTAAATCGAGTGCGTGCCATTCTGAATCCAGTAGACCTTCACAAAGGTGTCATCAGAGCCTGAAGGCAATGTTATGAGTGTATTGTCATGACTACATGAGTTATTGAGATAAACATATCTCATTTTTATTGTTTTCCGTTACAAATGCCCCAAACGAATCTACACAATTCACTCCATTTGATTTAATATTCGGAAATGAAGGGAGAGTGCCTTTGAAATTAAATGAGGAGATCTTGTCTCGACCGAGCTTGGAGATTTCACACTTGGCTTGTGTATGTGAGATGACGGAGAAATTAAATCGGATGGGTGAGTTAGCTAAACAGGACCTGAAAATGTTGCAGCATACAGCTTAACACGTGTAAGATAAAAATCTAAAATTGGGACGTTTCCCCATGGAGATGACGTATTAATGTCATGACAGAGAGTATATCTCTGAAAAGAAAGGTTTAGTGGTTCCCATCAAATCAAAAATACATTGACTTACGTGAACGCTCCAGTAAAAAAAATGCCAGAAAGGAAAAAAAAACAGTGTCGGTTATATCATGTCAATATGTTCAAACGTTATCATAACAGAGAAGAGGAACTGGAGAAACAGGTGTTCATTACCGCACCGCAAGGTGAGGAATCAAATGCAGATTTTGGGGTTTGATATAGCTCAAAACACGACAACCAATAATCTATTATTTGTTGAATGGGATACGTTAGATTACTGCCTGTCTCCGGAAAGAAGAATCAATTTGTTAGTTTTGTTACAGCAATCTGAGTAGATCCCTCATGGTAGCCTCATCCAGAAAAATAAGCTGCATGGCATCCACTATGATTTGTCTGCTTTGATTCCGATCTGGCTTGCCCGTAGAAGGCAGAGGTGAGAGGTGGACGAATGCATTTCTGGATGCAAGTCCATGACTATTGGTGTTATGCAGGAATGGTTTTGTGACATCTGCTGTTGCCTATACATATCAATACATTGGATGAATATGTGGGTGCGTTAGTAAGTTTGCAGACGGCATAGAGATCAGTGAAGCTGCGGTTTGCATCGACGTTTATCAAAGGATAAAGTGGGATGTAGATCAACTGCAGTTATGAAAAGAGAAATGGCAGACAGCTTAACCTGGAAACTGGGAAATGCTGCACTTTGGGAAACCAAATATTAAGGAACGTCATACAATTAATGACAGGATCCTGAAAAAAATAATGTACAGAGGGATCAATAGATTTCTGAAAATGGCCACGCAAGTAACAGGGTGTTAAGAAGGAAATATGGTATGTTGGTAAATGTTGACCGAGGAAGTGATTACTTTCTTCAGGATATAATGTTGCAGCTTCGAGACTTTAGCTCGGCCACGTATAGAATATTATGTTCATTCTATTTGTCACATTTAACGAATGATGTCGAGGCTTTAAGGAGGGTGAAGAATAGGCTAACCAGGATTCTCCCTGGATTAGAGGGTATGAGCAGTAAGGAGAGACTTGAGAAACTTTGGCTTCTTTTTGTGCTGGAGCAGAAGAGTCTGAGGCGAGACTCGATAAAAGTCTATACCATTATGAGATGCATGGATGGGGTTGACGATCAGAATCTTTTAAAGTGAGCTAACATGCATTTATTGTGAGAAGTGAAATTACATCGGAGATGTGAGGAGCAAGTTCTGTTTTAACCAGAATGATACGAGCTTGTAATGCGTTGACAGGCATAGTGGTGGAGCAACAGGAGCATTTAGGTTCTGTATATTAAGCAGACAAATATGCAAAGAATGAATGGATGTGGACCTAGGGAACGTAGAAAAGGGTATTTAATTTGACATTATGTTTCGTACATTTTGGGCGGAAGATCCCATTCCTGCGTTTATTGTCCTGTGTTCTATGATCAAATAGTGTAAGACTTGGGTAACCAATTTCCATCAGATGTCATGTGCAGTTTAATGTCTGTCACTTCATTGCAGCTGCCCAAGTAGTACTATTGCAACAAAGTGGTACTGTCTCTCTCATTTAAACCAGAAGAAAATTGACATGTTTACTGGTAGGACCCTGGGGATTGCAGTGTAAAGGAGAGACCTTGGGGTGCAGGGACATTGTTCCTTCAAAGTGGTATATTGGGTATTGAAGAAATCATTTGGCATGCTTGCCTAGATTGTTCATTGCAATGAGTAGAGGAAGTAATGCTGCAGTTTTAAATGACAATGGTGGGTCCATATGTGGAGTAGAGTCATAGAGTCATAGAGATGTACAGCATGGAAACAGACACTTCCGTCCAACCCGTCCCTGACGATCATATATCTCAACCCAATCTAATCCCACCTGCCAGCACCCAGCCCACATCCCACCAAACCTCCCTGTTCATACAACCATCAAAATGTCTTTTAAATGTTGCAATTGTACCAGCCTCCACCACTTCCTCTGGCAGCTCATTCCACACACGTACCACCCTCTTTGTGAAATATGTACCCCTTCGATATCTTGTATATCTTTCCCTTCTCACCCTAAACCAATGCTCTCTAAATCTGGACACAATGAAAAGAAACTTTAACTATTTACCTATCCCTGCCCCTCATAATATTGTAAACATTTATAAGGTCAGCCATCAAACTCCAAAGCTTCGAGGAAAACCGCCCCAGTCTGTACAGCCTCGCCCCATAGCTCAGTTCCTTCAACCATGGCAACATTGTTGTAAATCTTTTCTGAACCCTTTCAAGTTTCACAACATCTTTCCGACTGGGAGGAGAACAGAATTGCACACAGTATTCCAACAGAGGCCGAACCAATACCCTGTACAGCCGCAACACAACTTCCCAACTCCTGTACTCAATGCTCTGACCAACAAAATAAATCCTACAAAACGCCTTCTTCACTATGATATCTACCTGCGCTCACACTTTGAAGGACTTATGAACCTGCATACCCAAGATTTCTTTGTGCAGCATCACTCCCGAGGACCTGACCATTAAGTGTATAAGTCCTGTTCAGGTTGCCTTTCACAAAATGCAGCACCTCGAATTTTTCATGGACCTGGAGCACAAGCTCATTTACAACTGACTTTACAGTCAGTAACCACATTCCAGAATACTGCAAATTGGCTGTCGGATTTACCGTGATGAACGGCTCATGCCCAAAACTTCGATTCTTCTGCTTCTCAGATGTTGCCTGACCTACTGTACTTATCAAGCCCACCACTCTGCATTCTGAGGTCTAGCATCTGCAGTTCTCACCTTCTCCTTCCTCTCAGGTGAAACTTCCCAATTTGAAAATAACTGACGTTCCAATGTCTGTGAATGTAAATTGTTTGTTGGATATTGCACTGTCAGGCAACAACAAGCGACAACTTATGATCATCAACAAGCTTTTAGACATTCACCATCCTAACGTGCTTCATAGGTGATTGAAAAACTGAATAAAGTGGTCGATGTTGTTTGAGTATCTCAGAAAAAAATGAGAGAAGTTTAAGAAGGCAATTCTAGAGCGCGTGGTCCCAGCAGGTGAGCGTTCAGAAATCAATGGTGAGATTTGAATTTGAGAAGCATTTTCAAAAGTTCATGTGGGAAATATAAATGTCAGTCTGCAGGAACACATTGGGTCTTAAGTCTGGAGGAGGCTCCAAAGAATGTTTACAACATAGCTGTGCAGGAGGTGTCAGCTGCCTTAAACAGAATAGTAGATTCTCGTGCTCTTCCAAATTGCCATTGATTTCCACCAAACTGATCTGAAGCAGATTGGGCTTCATGGCTTAACTCTGCTCTAAGGAGGAAACACTGACGACGCAATGAATCATTTCCCCACTATCTAACCAATTGAGTTATAAAATTTGCTTCTGCAGCTGAAAACTGTGGGGCTAGAAAAACGCAGCATGGCAGGCAGCATCCAGGGAGCAGAAAAAGCGATGTTTAGGGCATAAGCATTTCTTCAGGAATCGCTTCTACATCCCACCACTTCAGCCTTCCCATGATAACGATGTTTGGCCAGCTGAAAGTAAAAGTGGAGCAGTCTTTATGAGAATCTTCCAAGGCTTTGATTGGGTGAAGATCAGAAACGCCGACCAGTGAGAGCAGAGACATCAACAACCTATCGGCACCTGTACTGAACCTAGAGGATGTATCCACGAGAAGCAATAGTTATCATTTGGACAATAAATTGGAGTCTATTAAGTGTGTGCAACGGTGGGGATGATAAATATTCAATTTCCTCTTGATACAAAAATGCAAAACATAAAGATTGGAACCCCAAAAACCCCGTGGAGAAAGTACGGACAGCAAGTGCTGAAGTTCCATATTGAGAGTGCAGTACTGGAAAATCTAAGCAGGTCAGGCCGTATCCAAGGAGCAAGAGATTCGACTTTTCGAGCATTAGCCCTTCATCACCTCAAAACACATCTGTCCATTCCAATATTTTGAGATCTTCATTACCCTATCCATCGTTTCATGCTGTCATATTGTTATAACACCAGCAATATTCACACTTCTGACATGCCTAGTTAGCAAATATTGCTCCTCCGTACTTGCCCTTGAGAAGGGCTTGGGGGGGGGGGTGTTATGGACACGTCCCTCAAATATTTCAAGATATCCTGAATTTGTGGATTGTTTGGAACAGGTGTAGCGTGAATATTCCAGGAGTGATACAGCTGGCACAACCACTGAGTATAAAACAAAATATTACTTATTTTCAAGGTTGACGAATGAACCCCAATTAAATGTGAACAACAAAACCTATCAGAAAACGATGATTTGGAGATGTTGGTGTTGGACTGGGGTTTAAAAAGTTGAAAATCAAATGATACTGTAGAGGCATTGAGATGTGCAGCATGGAAACATACCCTTCGGTCCAACCTGTCCGTGCCGACCAGATATCCCAAACAAATCTGGTCCTACCTGTCAGCAAACGGCTCATATCCATCCAAATCCTTTATTTTCATATAGCCATCGAAACGCCTCTTAAATGTCCCAATTGTATCAGCCTCCACCAATTCGTCTGTCTGCTCATTCCATTCAAGTACCACCCTCTGCGTGAAAAAACTTGCCTCCCAGGTGACTTTTACATCTTTCTCATTTCACATTAAACCTTTGCCATCTAGTTCTGGACTCCACGAATCCAGGGAAAACACTTTGCATATTTACCCTGTTCAAGCCCCCCATAAGTGTGCAAACCTCGAAAACAACACACCTCAGTCTCCCATGCTGCAGGGAAACAGCCCCGGCCTGTTCTGTCTCTCGCTATAGCTCAAATCCTCCAACCATGACAACATTCCTATATATCCTTTCTGAATCCTTTCAAGTTTCACAACGTTTTTCCGACAGGAAGGAGATCAGAAGTGCACGCAATTTTCAAACAATGGCCTAACCAGCTCCTGTACAGCCGCCAGTTGACCTCCCAACCCCTGCACTCAGTAGTCCGAACAATAAAAGAAAGCATACAAAACAGCTTTTGTTTTCATATGGTAATCATATCACCAGCAATTTCATAGAGCCATTAATAAAAGCTAATTACTGCAGATACTGGATTCTGAAACCAAAAGAGAAAATGCTGGAAAATCTCAGCAGGTCTGGCACCATCTGCAAAGAGAGAAAAGAGTTAACGTTTCGAGTTTAACTGACCCTTTGTTAAAGACAAAAAAAAAGGCGAGAATTAGGGAGCTATTTCTACCAGGCTGAGAGAAGGTGACTCAAGGCTCCAGATACAAAGGTGATAATGACAGTGCATGGAGAGATTAAAGGGAGATTAGGAGCCGATAATGACTAAGACTGGAACCAGTGCTATGTGACAAAATATGTGGGGGATGGATGAAGCAGAGACAAAATGGAAAACAGGGGGCAAAGTGTAGAAAAGTGGTAAGAGGATAGGCAAAATGTATTGAGAGAGTGGGGAGCGACAGAAAGAGAGACAATCAAGACATAAGAGGTACAGAACAGTGAAAAAACATAAATAAAAAGATAACTAAAATAATTGAAATAAAATTATCTGAAATTGTTTGAATTTTACAACTTCAGACAATTTTACTTCATTATTTTATTTATCTTTTCATCATTTCACCTGCAATATTTAGCTATTAGATATGGACAGCGCTGAAAACACAGTCTTCGTTTGAATTCGTCCATTCCGAACAGACATCCTCAACTGATCCAGCCGCGATTGCAGGCACTTGACTCTAATCTCTCAAAAGCCTTCCTTTTCAAATACAAGTCCAAATTCCTGAAAGGTATTGGAATTGTACCAGCCATCACCAGCTTGTCTGGCAACTTATTGCAGACACGCACCATCCTCTGCATGAAGCCGTTGCTCCTCACTGCCTTTCGAATTCTCAACCTCCCACACCAGATTTTTACCCTCTCGTTCTGCACTGCCCCACCTGAGCGAAAGGAACTGTACTACTTACCCGATTCAAGCCCCTCATGATTGAAAAACCTCAATCTGATCAGCTCCCAGCCTCTGAAGCGCCAGGCAAAATAGTGAGCGAGTGTTCAGCCTGTAAACATTTGCACCTTTTCCATTTTCAAATGTAGGATGTAGCATGCTGTCGGAAGCAGTTATTTTAGCAGCTGATCTGTCGCTGACAAACGCTGCAGGAAGGCGTGATAACTTGCTAAATATATTGTCAAACGAATTTGCATTAGCAACATGAGTCATTGATCAAAACGTGCAATTGAGTTCTGCGCTGTTGCTGAGTCCAAAGCAACTGCGTCGTTCGTTGGCAGAAAGAATTCCACTTTTAGATTACAATTCAAATGCATTTGGCAGAAGGTTCGCAGCAGTTTATCAGCAGCACATAACCCTGACTCCAATGGTCTGTGAGTTCCCAGAAGCACAGTGAGCAATCGTTGAATGTACGTTTCTGCAAACGATATTTGTCAACATGACAAGCTGCAGCTGAGCTGGTGGCTTTGCGATTGAAACTGCATGCGTCCGGACATTGTTCTTAATTTTGGGTATCAGAGCAAATGGTTAGCTCGAGTGTGCACGTTCGGAAAAGTCAATGCTTTTTTTTTGTTGGCAAGCTTTCCAATGAAATGAAATACTTCAGACTATCGTGCGATCGACAGCAAAGCAGAAAATGAATAGCTGCCGTGGTTGTGAGCAGCGTCAATATTAGCATTTGCTTTCGATAGATGCGTGCGTTGTCCGTTTAGATCAGTTGGTTAGTGTGTGGTGTTAATAACGCTAAGGTTGTTGGTTCAATCCCCACACTGACCATGTGAGGAGCTTCTGTCATTGGTAGTGCTGTATCACGGTTCGCTGTGGTTTTGACTTTCACCGTCTGCAAGAACTTGTCACATGATCGGTTGAGATGTCTGTTCATTCGAAAGCCGACCATCGCTGTCATGGAACATCAACTCGTTGGTTCCATGCCGGATTTCAGCTGCGTTGCTGTATTTCCAAACAACGTGTCCCACGAAACCACTAAATCACCAAGCAGAAAGCCTCACCAGCGCAATAAAACATTTGACATGGCTAGACGCACGACTTGATCGCTATACCCATGATGACTGGTGGATGTTGTCTGCAACAAATCAATCAGTCTCAATTGTGTTCACAAAGAAATGCAAAACATGAAATATATGCAGTATTAAGTCGACCTGGCTCAGTCTCGGAGGAGAACCAGAGTTCAGGCTTCAATTCAAATCAAAGATTCTTTCATGTTATTTTCCTGGATCTCTGTTAATACTTTTCACACGACTTCCTGGTGTTGAGTGATTTTTAACTTATCCATAAACCTAACTGATTATGTCAACTTGATGATGTTGTTGCAAATATTCACAAAGAAAACAGACCATATGTTCTGACTGGAGAGAAGGAGATGGTGGCTAGACTCATCGTCCAACTCCTTATTCCATGGAGCTGTTACTTAGACTAGAAGCCTCAAAAGTGACTGTGTCCCTTTCAGTGAAAAGCCAGACTGCTAAAACCCAAATTAAACCAGCTAGAGGCTGATCCGGGAGAACTTGCTGCTCCTCTTTCACTGTTCAAGGAAATCTCGAAAGACTTTTGCCTGAGACAATCCTTGTTTGATAACATTAAACTGTCCTTACAACTCTTCAAATGCAGACTTTTCGAAAGTTCTACCTGCCATGTGCATTCAGATGACACAAAAAGCTGTAAAATAAAGCAACAGACAAGGAGCAGCAATCCATTTCCAAGTGGGGTGAGTCCCCAGTGCATCTGCAGCTCTTGCCATTTAGTTGGAAATGCTCGTGGGTTTGGAAGATGCTAACTCAAAATCTTTCGTGAATTTCTGCAGTGCACCTTTATGTACTTGTTGTGATGACAATCTAAATGTGAATTAAATGTGATTATGATGTTTACCGGAAAGTACACTGTTCAAAGCCAATTCAAAACATTGTAATGTTACCAATTTGCACACATCCTGGCATTTTGTGAAGTCATCCTGCAATTAAGATCTGAAGATAGACTTTGAAACTTCTTTGTCAGTGATTAGAGGGATGTTGATGAAAACGACACAATGATGTCTTTGCAGAATTGCACGTGGTTAATTGAGTTAAGTGCTGTTCAGATGAAATGTGGCTGGGCACAGCGCACAACGCCACCTCCCTCCCAAACACCACCAAAATCAGACAATGCTGAATATCCGTCCAGACTGGGAGCCATTAGTTGGATATGCAATGTGTGAAGGTAATGTGGACTGAATGGTCGAAACAATGACAGTTTACAGGATGAGGCGGGGATGCTTTTGTAGTAATGTGAAGTGTCCGTTCTGAAGGAGCCTCCTCCGTCACAGTGAGCATGAATACATCACGTTCTGACAATGAGTGATCTGTTATACATTTCTCCATTTTGATCTCACGTTTCAAACAGATTGGCTTGTGATCTGTGGTCAGGCACTGATGAGTTTGCAAAACGGCCCCAATTTAGAAATGAATGTAAACTTTTGAAAAGAACGCGAACTGCGTTTTCTTATTTTGTACTTAAAATCCTCTTCTAGTGCAATAATCATTGCCGATCTCTAACTGACCTGGAAAATGTGACAATGAATGCATTCTTCAACTGCTGACTTCCTTGGAGTATCGAGAAACTGAGATTGCAGCGAAGCAGTACCAGGATGTTTTTATCCAGTGATTCTGACGGAATTGGGAAATAACTCCAAGTCATAATAGTGTACAACTTAAGTGGGAAATCAGAGGGTATTTTCACAACGTACCTATTACTATTATCATTCCAGGTCATCGAGGTCGTGGTTTAAGGAAAAGATGTTGCAAGCATCTGGGGATAATTGCTTCTGTTCATATTAGTGTTGATAAACACTGTTGGTGGTGTCCACCAGTGATCCAGGAAGAGAACGCCGGAGGTCTTTATTATACAACTGATAGTGGACAAGGCAACCCTTTCACCATCACATCTGCAGTGGCTTTCAGAATGAGAATCTCGCCAATATCATTCTCCTCCCTAGTTTTTCTAACCCTACCAATTGTTCCTTCACAGTAAACAATCTCTTACCCTCCTTTTCTCAGGAGTTGCATTATTTCGCCATTCTTCGGTCCACTGGAAATCTTCCAGTGTACAGAATGCTGTAAAATATTCACCAATGTATCCACTATTTCTCAAACTGTTGACACAAGTACTGTTTGATGCAGTGCATCTGGCACTGCCGCTTCTGGAAAGACGGATCTTCTTTTGGAAAGTATGACATGTACTTTCCTAGCCATGAACTAGCCTTGCAGGCGTTGATGTTATACAGTGAGTCACGTTCAGTTTTTGGTAACTGGTAGTTCCCAAGATTCTGGCATTTGGGAGATCAAGGAGTGTTATGGCATTGGGTGGCAAGGAGCGATGGTGCAATTCTCTATTTTCTGATATCACCATTGTATCTAGTGCCAATCTTCCTTGTCACTTTTCAGCCCACAGCTGGATATATTGCAGGTCTCTCCGTTTTCGGTGAAGACTGATTCAGTATCTCAACATTCATCAATTCTGTTGAACATTGTGCAATCATTGGCAAACATTCCCAGCTGTGACGTAACAATGGAGGGGGGCAGTTGAGATGGTTGCACTTAGGACAGAAATGCTCTCATGATATTATCCTTCCCTCTGAGTTGTTCCAGAAAGTGTAATAACACTTCTAAACATATTCATTGTGCAATATCTACGCTAAGAAACTAAGAGTGTGTTTGTTTGTGTCAATTGGTTCGGCATGGGTTTTTGTAATGCGGAGTAATGCCAACAGTGTGCCTATAATTACTGCTTTGAGAGAGGTGACGAGAAAGTACTGTCATTCCCCACCTCTCCATTTGAGTGAGCTTTGGTCACTACCCAGTTATACAACAAGAGAGACACGCGAACGATAGAGCAAATCTACTATTTCATACGAATATGGTGTCTCACCTTTCCATAATTGATCTACAGGCTTACTGAGGAAAACCTCTCCTGAATAACTGCTGCGGAGAGTCTTGGAGCTAACACGTCTGCTCTCAGAAACGATAGACATTTTTGTCCCAGTTCACACTTCAAACAGGACCATGGTTTACAGGATTCCCATTTATTCCAAAGTTGTTCTTGCTCCCTGATGCCACACATGGTCAAAAGCAGTTATGACGATAAGTGCAGTTACTCTCGACTCACATCTCGAATTCAGTTGTTTGTTTCTTTGTTCTCCAACTTTAAAACAAGGATTGAAAGAAGACAGGGAATGACTGGTCCTGACAGCGCACAAACTGAGCTTCAGTGAACAAGTTAGTGCTGAGGAGGTACTGCGTAATATTAATGAAGACGACAAATTTCATCACTTTATCAATGATAGTGATGAGACTGATGGGGCAGCAATTATTAGTCGTTATTTGTTGTACGTGCAATTGGACAGGACACACCAGGATAATTGTCCACAAAAAAACAGTGTGGCGGTGGAAAATCATAGCAGTCCGTATTGCTGCAGGAGCACACCACTGATTGTTGCTCTTCTGCCTGACTGACCCCGAATTCTTGGATGTTTTAGAAGATACTAACTATCGGAGTCTCTGGCTCTTTGGTCTATAATCAAGGGAATTTGGCAAAATTACACTTAATATTCCGTGATCTTCACTGTCACTTTTCACTACGTTACCATGCAAGTCATGAAATGCGAGAGTATGTAATGACATTTCCACCGGTCAGTCATTGCAATGGAATCACTGTGTTCACTGTAGCGCAGGCGGAGGCCATTTCGAACATCGTGCCTGCAGCAGCTTTTCAAAAATACATACTTTTTTCATACCAATCTCCTGTTCCTCACTGCACGCATGCATTACCTGTTCTTTACAACAGTAGTGTACATACATATTCTTCACTGTGATGATGATGGTTTTTGACTCGGTGTGTGAATTTCTTTAATTTTGCTTACTTTTGAATGTCTTCACATTTAAACATAGATTAAAAATGTGTGTTCAATGCCCGTGTTAATTTCTCCATTCTCATTGCTAATTCTGCACTTCACAACTCAGAGATCAATACTTTCTGTGTACTTTCTTCCTTTTCTCTCCCCTCGTGGAAGGTGAAATCATGTGCTTTGCAAACATGTCTTGATAATTTACTTTTGCACTCCTTTTTCCCAATTTTTAAAAGAGCATTCATTGCTGATTTTTAAAACTTATTCATGCCAATACATTTTACAATATTGGTCACAAAGTTGTTCGCTTTGATACAATCCTTAAATTTCATATTTAATCATAGAAAGTAGCACATAGAACATGACAGCACAGCGCCGGCCTTTCGCTCTCGATGTGACGCCGACCTGTGAAACTAATCTAAAGCCCATCTCACCTGCACAATTCGATTCTCATCCCTATGCCAATCCCATGACCATTTAAATGCCCTTAAAGTTGGCGAGTCTACTACTGTTGCAGGCAATACATTCCACTCTCCTACTCTTCTCTGAGTAAAGTACGTTTGACATCGACCCTATGTCTAACACCCCTCAACTTAAACCTAAGTCTCTTAGTGCAAGCAATCACTCTTTGAGGAAAAGCGTTCTGGATGATTCATCCTTTTCATTCGAGAATCTGTCGGCGAAATGTATGCCGCTTCAGAGATCGAAAAGCCTCCTTAAACGTCTAGTACTGCTTCTTTACCGACCGGAGTTTTCATTTCGTTTTTAATTCGCCCCCATCAACAGGACTGAACCATGTTTTCATGGGTTTATGTGTGTGCTATACAAATTGCAGGAACAAGATTCAAATCCAAGTGTCCCACATAAAAAAAGATGATATTTCATCATGTCACGATCACTGTTGAATAGACAAAATGGAGGCGAATCCGTTTCTCTATTTATCTTTTTTATGCTTAAATTCATACACACAAAATGCACACATGCATGAGGATACACACTGATGAGGAAGTGTACCAATAAACGAGTGAAGAGACAGAAATAGCCGCAGCAAAATAAAGAGACAAAATCGTAAATGCAAATGTTCCTGGATGGAAGACACTAGCGAATGTGGTTGCAGGATTGACTTCTGATAGTGCAATTCTTTAATGGTTTTCAAAATTTGATACATTTCAATATTGCAGCAAAGGGATAATTGACAATATTCTTGAAATGTTCTCTGAACTTACTTTGTGTCAAGACATATATAGCAGTGTTTGTACAACAACTGAGCAGCTGGAGCATGTAGCCCAGTTCCATTACAAAAACTGGCAGCTTCTCAGACAGATATCGCAGAAAAAACAGTCGTCTATTTATGGAAAACACCATTGATACTAACCATAACAAAATAATATTGATTGACAGAAGGAACAACAAAATTATTGAATTCCTTCGATTGTTCATCTCAGTGTCTCTGGTGATCTTCTTGTTCCTTTGATGGTGGAGCCTCTTTCGGGATCTGCTGGCCACGATAATATGCCTGACCGTTAAACCATTGAGAAGCAGAATGAGAATAAAAGCAACTCCTGGGGTGAGTAGGTAATGAAATAACTCAATTGCGCCCCACAATGAAGAATATCTGATACGTCGTGGCAGCCAGCAGAACCAGGGTCCATCCCTCTGACTATACTGACCTGTAAACATAAAATACCAAGAAATGTTCTTCAAACAACTCATTCCAGTCACAGTTCCCAGAACCACAGCCGGTGTTTTCACACGGCAGCATTCATTTTTCACTTTGGGGCAACAAATATTCACGAAGCGATCAAAGTTGAAAGTAACTGTGAACCAGACAGAACAGTCAGTGGCGGCATGGAGCAGGACAGCGTGGATGTTACAAACAGGAATGTTTTCTAAGAAATGGTGCTCTACCTTGTAGAGGAATGGAATGCGTCGCAGTATTAGATCAATAATGACGACGAGTAAATCCGCTATTGCCATAGCCATCAGATAGTGAGTGACGCATTGTGAGAGACCACACTTTTTCCGGGAGAGAATTATGATGGTTATTACGTTAGCTGAGGAACATAAACAGTGAAGTTATTGGTTCTGCTCGGATCAAAGAGATCAGATTTCCATACTACTTAATTTGACAAACAAATAGGATACTGTCATATTGTTCTACCAAATGTTTATCACAGTATTAGGGTTTTCTGCTGCAGCTCGTAATTGATCTTACATAATTTGATTACCGATGAAAATGTGGGATAAGGTAAATCGAGTGGTTTTCGTTATGCATAAGTCTATGACTGTATGTTATAATGCATATGCTGAAATGAATAAATCCCACAGGAAATAGGTGCGATGTTATTAAAGTCACTCGAAGTCACGTCAATCGGATATGATGCCCGCACTTTGGTCATGATGGTTTTTCTTGGGTAGTTTGATGGTGCCAGTGTTGTCCTTTCCCTTAGAATTCCTGAGTACCCATGTGTAATTGTGAATTATCTATCTGCATTCTGAAGACTGAATAGCAATCAACGACTCAGTGTTGGAGTGTTGGAAACGGACAAAGTCACTTTTTCTGAACTATCCTCATGCAGAGATGGTGGCGACTGCATGCAGGCTCGAAATGGACAATTGCTCACATCTGTTTCCTCATAGAATACTCTTTACCTCCTTGGACCAGTGCCGCTCTGACATCATTCTACGCCCTGACAGCATCATGCAAATGTATTGCACTCAACAAAAACCCAGCTGACAACTTTAAAAATCAATCCCACTATCAAAAATAAGCACTGCTGCATCTCCAAAACACGACTTCGATCATTCCGTTCAAATCAATGACCACGACCTGGATAATGCAATGACGCCAAAAGGAAAGCATGGATATCTGTGACCAGAACGAAAGAATGTAGATTCACTTTGACAACTGATTTAAATGCATGGCGATTACAATAATGTGTCAGTATTTACTCAATAAGAGCACTGAGATAGTGACATTTAAACTACTTACAGCGGGAATCAGAGACACTTCAGGCTGACGAGAGGCAACAATTGAATGTCAAGCACGGTAATATGTTTGCTCAGAGTTTGTCAATAATACCCGTGCAATCATAAGATGCAGAAATGGTTACACAGTAATGCCAGAATGGATACAAATTAGAAAACCTTACCAAGGAGGCCAATAATAGCGAGAATTGGATAATAAACCAGTTGAATGAATTGAAGGGCTCTTTCAATGCGATGGATTAGACTCAATCGGTCGAATTGTACGGACGAGTGACTCATGCCAAAGAACACCTTCGCTAGTGTTGTGCTGTTCCAGTCTACGTTTCTCACTTTCCATATCTTTGCATCACCGTACCAAGTCGTTGTTCCCGTATTCCAAGCTATTGCTGTACTATTCCAACACAGTGTCCTTGGATCACAGCCCATTGCTGGATCTATGCAGTTAACTGTAGTTAGACTTCAATTCACTTTTTCATCGTTGTGATATATTGTTCACAAATAGCGGTCGAGGGATTTGCGTTGCTCATCTCTTTTCGTGTTGGGTGTGTGTGCTGCTCTCACTGACAGTGTGCAAACATATCGAAGGATTGCCTTATTATTGGAGAGGGGCACACTCTGGTGCACAATTACGGTCCGTGGAGACTGACATCCATGAAAGCGATGACATGAAACGATTAATTAAACTAATTTCATTCCATAATTCTTTCTCTCAGAATGAAGGGATTCACTTACGAGTACACTGAGAACAGAATAATACAATTAGCGGACATTCTGGCTGTATGAGGAAACTGGAACCCAAGGCTGATGCAACGCATGTGTTTAGTTCTGTGCAAGAAATAGACAGAATAGGTCTTGAAACGACACGGTAGTCCACAAGCTGAAAGGCACGTCCTAAGTCGCCACAGCCAGAGATGATGAAAATAATTTGTGATCAGTACTCAAATGAATATGGATATATTGGATGTTCTCTGCCAATGAAACATCAAGACTTCTTTGATCCTGTGCTCAAATTCTCTTTTGGTTAAGAAGGACAGAATATTGGCTTTCCCACCTTCTTCCCAAACTGCTGCCTCACAGCTCCAGTGACCTGGCTTCGATTCCAGCCTCGGCCAACTGACGGTGTGGAGATGGCACATTCTCCACGTGTCTGCGTGGATTTACTATGGTTGCTCCTCCCAGAAGCCAAACGTAGGCGGTTTAGGTAAATTGCATTGCAAAATTGTCCATATTGTTCAAGGGGTTTGTAGGTTAGGTGCATTAGTCAGGGGTAGATGTAGAGTAACAGTAGAGGAGAATGTGTCTAGATGGGTACTCTTCAGAGAGTCAGTGATGATATTTCGCCCCAAATGTCCTGTTTCTACAGTGTAGGGATTCCATGATATTCTAGGATGCATGATATCTCTTAGTCACAGACCATGAAGGCCACACGGGTGTCTTCAGCCACTGATGATTTCCAAATATTTGGTTTTATTGCTATTAACAACTTCGATACCAAAGTGAGGCATTACTTGATTGATTGCACGTTTTCTGTGAGTGTTCATCTGTTTACTATCGTGGTTATTCACTGAAGAATATTCAGCAGTTCTGCAAATTTTGTTCAAATACTTCTCAGTTGTCTGTAAAACGTATTTTTAGGGGATTTTAACTTCGCAAACATAGTCTGGACTGCTGGAGTTTTATTGGCGTGAAAGGAGAGGAAATAGTTCAGAAGACAAGAAAATAAGAACATACATAATAGGAGTAGACGTCGACCATCTGGCCAATCGAGCCCGTTCTGCAGTTCAACAAGATCATGGCTGATCTTATCGGTAGTCAGAACCACTTACCACCCTCTCACCATAACCCTTAATTCCTTGACGTTAAAAAAAGCTATCCTATCATTTGAAAAAAAAACTTTCAATGAGGAAATCTCAACTACATCGTTGAGCATGCATTTCCACAGTTTCACAATCGTCTGGGTGATGATGTTCCTTCTCAATACGGTCTGAAACATAGTTCCCTTATTTTGAAGTTGCGCCATCTTGTCCATTTTTTATTCATTAATAAAAATATATTCTCTGTTTCCATACTATCCAGTCGCTTCACAATTTAAACGTTTATGAAGAAGCCTACCTCACTGTTCTAAACTCCAATAAATATGATCCCAGTTGAGGCAGACGTGGGTACAGCAGATGCTGGAGATTAGAGTCAGTATTCCAGTGGTGCTGGAAAAGCACAGCAGGTGATGCAGCATCTGAGAATCAGGAGAATTGACGCTTTGAGCATATGCCCTTTATCAGGGATGACTTGATCAAGAGCATATGTCTGAATGGTCGATTCTCCTTCCCCAAGGATGCTGTCTGACATGCTGTGCTTTCATAGTACTACGTTCTCGACTCTGATCTCCAGAATCTATTTTCCTCACTTTCTCCTATTGAACCTGCAGACCGACCTTCCATGCCTCGTGAAAAAGGACACCCAGGTCACTCTTCACAGCAAAATGTGAACCAGAAAATGTTCTGTCCCGATGTGTTATTAAACCTAAGAAGAATCCAGGGTAATACAGACCGATGAGCCGAACATCAGTTGTGGACAACTGTTGGAAGGAAATCTGAATAACCGGATCTTTAGTACAGTGGGATGTCATAAGGATCAGTGCCAGCCCCATTGCTTTACATCACGTCTATAAATAATTTGGATGTGAACATACCAGACATGGTTACTAAGCTTGAAGATTACACAAAAACTGGATTTATAGCGGGCAGGAAGGAAATTTACCTCAGAGTACAACGGGATTTTGATCAAATCTGCCAATGCAAGAGTATTGGAAGGTGGATTTTAATTCAGATAAACGTAACATGTTGCACTTTGAAAAGGCAAATCAGGGCAAGACTTATGCAGATAAGATGAATGTACTGATTCGTATTGCCAAACAAAAAGAGGATGGAGTGCAGTTTCAGATTTCCTTGAAGTTGTAGTCGCAGTTGGATAGGATTGTGATGAAGTCCTTTGGTATGGTCTCCTTTACAGATCATTTCATTCAGTGGAGCAGGTCACGTTTCAGTAATAGACAGGACATTAGTTAGGCCACTTGTGGAACAAATGCGTGCAATTCTTGTCTCCCTGTTTAATGAAAGTATTTGCAAACCTTAAAAGAAAAGATTTATATGTGCTTTGCCAGAGAGAAAGATGTTAGGCTTTTGGTAGAAACTCCTAAAGTTGCATCTATTTTCAGCAAGCAGGGTTACTTGATCCATGGCTGTTACCGTATGACAGGCATGGACAGCATGAATAGGCAAGGTGTTTTCTCTCGTGTTAGTGGAGTCCAATATCAGACAGATAAGATTTAAGGCGATTTGGGAAAGATTTAATAGGCAGCGAAGGGGCAACATTTCCTATAGAGCGTGCTGCGTGTATTGAGTGAGCTGCCAGAAGAAATGACGAAGGCTGCAAACTAGCAACATTTATAAGGAACTTGTATGGGTATATGAAGAGGAAGTGGTCAGAGTGTTATGGTGTAAATGTTGACAAATGGAAATCGATTAATTTCAGATATTTGTTCGGCATGCACGAATTGGACATAAGAGTGTGTATCCATTCTCTACAGTGCAATGAATCCAGACAGCAAAACGACATTACTTTAGTGATGGACAAGAAAAACCATGTAAAAATTTGGATAATGTCAACGGTTCCATTCAAACAATTGTTAACTCCGTTTCAGAGACCATGCATCAGAGAAGTGAAGTCAAAGGAATTGCACACTTTATTTCCACCCCTAACTGTTCAACTTTATTGACATCTTTGAGGTTATTGACCATTAATATTGGAGGGGTTCCAAGTAGAGATTTTGCTGAAATTCACGAGAAGAAGAATGGGAGCTCCAATTTTCTTAATTCTGGACCGACAGATTTCCAAATCTCACTCTCGTGGTTTCATGCGAAATCTTTCCGACGCTGTAGCCATTCTCTTCATCGCCTGATCAGCCTTCCAGGGGAAAGGAGAAAGTTGCTTCCAAACTGAACTCCTGTATTCTATGAAGTAAACGGAAATAAAATACCAGATGTTGTTGCATGAAAGGGCTTATGATCACCAGCACAATTAATCGCCTGTCGGGAATGTTTTTCCAGTTTATTAGGTTTGTTCCACAAAAAATATTCAGGCGGTTTACAGGAACTATGCACCTAACGAAATGATAAATGCTTGACAATTGGGATTATTACATTGACACCAAAGGACAATCATCCTCTTGGTACGTACTCTTCTTAGTCTCGTTAAATTAGTGGGAACAGTATCCTGTTGTCCACCTGATGAATTAGTGAATAATTCTCCCTATCCCGCTCCTATCCTCCTGCACTAACTTCCATCTGTCTGGTGGAGAACTATTCCAGTATCGCTGACCGAAACAAATACCTTCCTCCACCACGAGATGACCCTAGTTTTGGTGCCTGTTCAGATGTGCCAGAGTAGATTTGATTTGGCCGTCGTGAAGTAACTCAAGCATGGAATCTGCTTTCTCACCTCTGCCGCCCCCCTGCATATATTTGCATTTGCCAAATCCCTGGCCCTCCGTATCTTTATTTCAGCAGGATTGGGCTCATCTTTGTTGGCTTACTAAAGCACTTCCTGTTCTGATTACTCCGCTCTGATCCTGGAAATTATTTTGATATATTTCGAACAGCTGTTATTTTCTCTGTTTCAGACAATTCCCTGAACGGTTTAGAAAAAAAATATTGCCAGAGAACACCTTCTGATGTCAGATGTTACTTTTATCGAACCAACATCATCTGATGCTTGCCTGATCTTTTTTCTAAGGCGAAAGTGAGATCTGCGGATGCTGGAGATCAGAGTCAAGATGAGAATGGTGCTGAGAAAGCGCAGCAGGTCAGGCAGCATCCGAGGAGCAGGAAAATCGGCGTTTCGGGCAAAAGCTCTTCATCAGGATGAAGCACGGAGCCTCCTTGGTGGAGAGAAAATGGGAGGGAAGTGGCGCAGTTGGGAACGTAGCGAATGATATAATATGTGGGTGAAGGTGCAGTTGAAACTGATAGGTCAGAGATGAGGGTGGAGGGGAGAGGTGGAAGTGATTATTGGAAGGGCGGACAGGTCATAGGATGGTGCTGAGCTGGCAGCTTCGAACTGGAGTAAAGTGGGGGGAGGGAAAATGAGGAAACTGGTGAAATCCACACTGACTCCCTGTGGTTGGAGAGCTCAGAAACAGAAGATAAGGCGTTCTTCTTCCAGGCGTCGGGAAGTGAGGGAATGGCGGTGGAGGAGGCCCAGGAACTACATGTCCTCAGCAGATTGGGAGGGGGATTGAAATGTTTAGCCACAGGGTGTCCCGGTCATGTTCCATAAAGCACTCTGCAAGAAGGTGTCCACTCTCACCAATGTAAAGAAAATCGCATCAATGCAACAGACACAATGAATGAATTTGGTAGATGCGTATGAGAAATGTTGATGGATGTGGAAGGCTCCTTAGCGGCCTTGGATGGAGGTGAGGGAGGAGGTGTGAGCGCAGGATTTGTAATTCCTGCGGGGGTTGGAAAGACGACAGGAGTGTATGATAGGATGTTGAGGGCCGTGGACCTGACCAGGTAGTCACGGAGAGAACTTTTTTTTGCAGAAAGCGGATAAGGGGGGGTGGGAAATATATTCCTGGTGGTTGGGTCCGTTTGTAGGTGGCGGAAATGTCGTTGGATAATGTGGTTTATGCAGAGGTTGGTGGAGAGGAAGGTGGTGACAAGGGGGTTATGTCCTTGTTACCGTTGGAGTTTTGGGGTTTGAGTGCAGAGGTATGGGAAGTGGATGAGATACGTTGGCGGCCATATTCAGCCAGTCCCTGTCCAAGTGGTAGGAAGTAGTAGTACTTTCGGAATGTCAGGGGAGAAGTTATAAACAGACAACACCAGGTTGTATTCCAACAGGTTGATTTGGAGGTACTCTTGCTCCTTCGTCAGTTAGCTGGATGGTCAGAACGCTTTCTAATGAACAGACTCTCTTACTTACAAACACACACACTCCCCACACTCAATGTTTCTATCTTGCTCACACTCAATCACACGCATATATAAGTCCATCAGGTAAAATTGAACTTGCACGTTTACATTTGGAGAGGCATACTTTCTACTTTGGAACTCAGTTCAAGTTTGCAACTCAGACAGACTCTAAATGCAACAATTTCAACATGTTGTCTGTGATGAGATGGCAACTTTAGAAATAACCCTAATTTATCTTGGGACTGCATCGTGAAAGAAATGTTTGCATTTACATATTTAACAATCGAAGACAGAGTTCCCATTCCAGGTGATTAAAAACTTAACAGCAATATAGGTTTGCCCAAGATGTTGCAACACCTGTATGACACTTTCGTCTTTTACCATATATTCTGAAAACTTGAAAATTAAATTACACCTGTTGGACAGTAACCTGGTATGTTTAATTATTAACTTTATCCACCCCAGTCCAAAACCAGCACTTCCTCATTATGACTCCAGTAAAGATACGATGTTGCCCATGTTGTTCTTTTTTTTTAACGTGTTCCTGTACTTCATGGAGGCAGTACATTGGTGAAAGAAACAAACTTAGAAGATAGGAGGGGGAGAAGTTCGCCACTCAACCGATCTGACCTGCTCCGCCTTTCATTCTGCTCCTGACAGACCATTGACCTCAATGCCATAACGCCACCTTCCTGATATCAAGGAGAACATTTAACCACAGATAAAATTTGATTGCCTTCTTGCAAATACCATCTTAATTAGGTCTCAACCCCTTGTTGTGATCGCAAATTCCTTAGGTCCGCGTGATCAAACTTCTCATTCCAAAATTAATTGTTTGAATGATTTTTTCAAGAGGTGACATCAACAATCAGAGGGCTGCTGGGAAGGTGAGTGATATTGTTTTAAAAACTTACCTCGGGCGTCGGAAATGGCATTTGTCAAGAGGTGAAAGTGAAGGCTGGAGGACTGTTGGCAACGTGAATGAAACGTATAAAAATTTACCGGGGTCATCGGAGACTCCATTGCTCTCGAGGTGAAAGTAAAGACCAGATGGCTGCTGGGAAGGTGAGTGAAACCATTTTTAAAAACTGACATCGGGCGTCGTGTCCTCCATTTGTCGGGAGGTGAGATGGAGGACCAGAGGGCTGCTGGGTAGGTGACTGAAATCGTTTAAAAGCTTACGTCGGGCCTTTGAGTTACCATTTGTTAAGAGGGGAGATGGAGGACCAGAGGTCTGTTGGGTAAGCTAGTGAAACCTATTTAATATCTTACTTCGGGCGTTGGAGCCTGCATTTGTCAACCGGTGAGAGCGAGGATCAGAGGGCTGGTTGGAAGTTGAGAGAAACCGTTTAACAAACAGACCTGTGACTTCGGAGCCTCCATTTGTAGAGAGGTGAGAGCGAGAATGAGAGGGCTCATGAGAAGGTGAGTGAAACTGTTTTAAATACTTATCTCGGGCCTTAGAACCTACAATTATCTAGAGTTGAGAGGGAGGACCAGAGGTCTCTTGGGTAGGTGAGTGAAATTGTGTTATTAGGTAGCGCCTGAACCCAAGATATGACATGTGTCGTGTCGCCCACCTGCCCTCCTCCTGTCATGAAAAAAAGCTCCTGAGCTGATCAGGTAACGACTTTCTATTTTCTTGTGTAATTACTTCATCGAGTGATTTGGTGAAAACATTGCTTTATCATACACGTGAGAGGCTTTGAAAAAAAGCTTGTTTAGAGTTTTGAAAAAGTGTGTTCCTGTGAAATAAGAGATCGAAATGGCGAGGTTGAGGAACTTTAGATGACAGGATAAATTGTAACTCTAACTAAGAAGAAACGGATACGTACATAATGTCGAGGCTACTGAAGCCAAACAAAGCTTTGGAAGAATAAGAGGAATGCAGGAACATTGCGAAATGAGGATGTAAGAGGGCTAAAATGAGTCATGAGATATCTTCAGGAAACAGGTTAAAGATAATCCCAATGCATTTTTACAGCTATAAGGAACAAGAGGGTAAAAACGAGAGTAAATATTAACCCACTCAAGGCCAAACGAGGAACCATATCCATTGAGTCAGAGAAATTGGGTGAAATCCTTAACGAGAACTTTGTATCGGTATTCACTGAGAAGAGGGACATTACGGAATTTGAGGTTAGGGATCGATCTTTGAATGCTCTAGCTCATGTAGGCATAAGGAGGGAGGAGGTTTTGGGTGTATAGTGTGAAACTCTCCCAGGTCCGATAGGATCTATCACAGGTCAGTGAGGGAAGAGAGAGAGAGAGAGAGAGAGAGAGAGAGAGAGAGAGAGAGAGAGAGAGGAAATAGCTGTGCTTTAACATATATCCTTGCAGCATCCTTGAACAGGGATGCAGACCAGATGACTGGAAAATTGCTAATATTGTGCCCTTGTTTAAGAGAGTAGGAGTGATGCTCGAGGCATTCAGAGACCGGTGAGCCCGACTTCAATTTTAGCTAAAGTAAGGGACAATATGTATTGCCATTAGGAAGAAAATGAGCTATTCAGTGATGGGCAGCGTGGATTTTTTGCGGGGAAATTCAAGTCTTACAAACCTATTAAATTCTTTGTTGAAGTGGCAAATTGGATTGAAAGGGGAAGGGCGGTAGATGCCAGGCATTCGGACTTGATAAGGCATTTAATAAAGTTCCCCATTGTCGGCTGATGGGGAACATGAAATCGCATATGATCCATCATGTACGATCTAGATGGATGGAGAACTGGCTGGACAACAGGAGACAAAGTGTAGTATTGGAAGGGAGTTTCACCAAATGGGGACCTGCGACCACAGGGTTCAGTTCTTGGACCACTGTTGTTTGTCTTGGATATAAATAATGAGGAGGAAGTTATCAGGTGCCTGAGCAGCAAGTTTGCAGATGACACTAAGGTTGGTGGAAAAGCAGATAGTGAAGGGGACTCTCAGCGAATACAGCACAATATAGATAGATTGGAGAGATGGGCAGAAAAATGGGGAAATGAGTTCAATGCTGATAATTGTGAGGTAATTAATTTTGAAAAATCCAGTTCAAGAGCGAACTATATAGTAAATGTAAAAGTCCTTGGGAAAACTTACATACAGCGAGATCTGGGGTTTCAGGTCCATTTTTCCCTGAGGATGGCAACGCTGTTCAGTAATGTGGTTAAAAAGGCATACGTCCATGCTTTCCTTCATAGGACAGTGTATTGAGTACAAGAGTTGGCAGGTCATGTTCCGGTCGTATAGGATTTTGGTTCAGCTGCATTTAGAATACAGCGTAGAGTTCTGGTCGCCACATTAACAAGAGGATATGCATGTTTTGGAGAGTTTGCAGAGTAGGTTCATCAGAATGTTGCCTGGATTGAACGGTTCTAGCTATGAAGACAGGTTGAACAAATGAAGAATATGTTCAATAAGAAGAAAGTTTTCGGGTGGACGTGATTAAGGTCAACAAAATCGTGACATGTGCAGACAGGGTGGACAGCAAGAAGACTTCTTTCCCAGTGTGTGTAACTCAATTACTGTGGTTCACGAGTTCTAAGTGTGAGTTGAAAGGTTCAGGGAAGATATTCGTCCGACGTTCTTTACACAAAGGTGGGGGGAGGAGGCTGAACGCATTGCTAACGGAAGTGGTAGAAGTGGAAAGGATAACATAATATATAATATATTGTCGTGTAAATTAAATCGACTTAACCCAATTATTAGCAAGAGCAAAGATGTTTATTAAAAATCCTGCAAGGTTTCGACTCATTACACTATGTCAGATGCCTCAATGCAAAGAATATTGAAACATTGTACAGACGCCTGCCTTATCGCGTTCGTTATCACACTTAAAAGGGCAAAAACTGGGGGAAACTCAAGTTGTTATCCTCTCATTCCCCGGTCATAGACATAACAGTTCTTCAGCTTTCGCTGAGTGTGACTATTGCAAAGTCAAGTTGACTGTTTACAGAATTCTAACAAAGATAAGCTAAAATCTGGTTGAAGATTTGTAGCTCGGGTATCCGTTGTTGTGGTGCTGTTCGCCGAGCTGGAAGTTTTTGCTGCAAACGTTTCGTTCCCTGGCTAGGGAACATCATCAGTGCCGTTGGAGCCTCGTGTGAAGCGCTGCTTTGATGTTTCTTCCGGTATTTATATTGGTTTGTTCTTGCCGCCTCCGGGTGTCAGTTTCAGCTGCAGTGATTTGTATGTGGGGTCCAGGTTGATGTGTCTGTTGATGGATGTTCTTGCCGTTTCCGGGTGTCAGTTTCAGCTGTAGTGGTTTGTATATGGTGTCCAGGACAATGTGTCTGTTGATGGAGTTTGGGGATGAATGCCATGCTTCTAGGAATTCTCTGGCTGTTCTCTGGCTGGCTTGTCCTATGATAGTGGTGTTTTCCCAGTCAAATTCATGCTGCTGGTTGTCTGAGTGTATGGCTACTAGAACTGACAGCCAGACTACTGCGAACCTTAGGACTCATAACAGCACACAAGCCAACATCCACGCTCAGACAACAACTCACTAGAACAAAGGACCCAATACCCAGCATGAGCCAAACTAACGTAGTTTACAAAATACCATGCAAGGACTGCACAAAATACTATATAGGTCAAACAGGAAGACAGCTAACAATCCGCATCCATGAACATCAGCTAGTCACAAAACGACACGACCAGCTATCTCTGGTAGCCATACACTCAGACAACCAGCAACATGAATTTGACTGGGAAAACACCACTATCATAGGACAAGCCAGACAGAGAACAGCCAGATAATTCCTAGAAGCATGGCATTCATCCCCAAACCCAATCAACAGACACATTGACCTGGACACCATATACAAACCACTACAGCTGAAACTGACACCCGGAAACGGCAAGAACATCCATCAACAGACACATCAACCTGGACCCCACATACAATTCACTGCAGCTGAAACTGACACCCGGAAGCGGCAAGAACAAACCAATATAAATACCGGAAGAAACATCAAAGCAGCGCTTCACACGAGGCTCCAACGGCACTGATGATGTTTCCTAGCCAGGGAACGAAACGTTTGCAGCAAAAACTTCCAGCTCGGCGAACAGAACCACAACAACAAAGATAAGCTAACTGCAAACCTTTATCAAAACATCATTTACAAACCTCAGTACAGCACTGAATTGAAGAAAAGTATTCTCTTCAAATTTTACAGTAAATGGATAATATTCCATTTCATCATTGATACAAGAATGGGTAGGGAGCAAAGGTATATAGAACTTATGAAAATAGGCGGCAGGTTTAGATGGAGTGTCTGGATCGGCGGAGGTTTGAAGTGGCGAAGGGCCTGTTTCTGTGAACTTTTTTTTGTTCTTATTTCTTCGTTTGGCTTATCGTCAAATGCTCAAGTTTATTTTGGACTCTCCCATCAACGTTATCATCGTTCCTGCATCTTGCCTTTCTAGTCATTTTGAAATTAAGCTGTTTTCTATTATTTCTCCGGTCAATGTTTTAAACCCCAGGGAATACTTTCTTAAAGAACCCGATCTCTGCACATATGTCAGGCATGTCATCCCAGGCAATATTTCGATAACATTCACTACATTCACTGTAGAGCATGAACGTCCTTCATATTTTAAGTATTCTAACACAGCTCAGAATATTCCATTTATGGCCTCATTAATACGTTGGAAAATGGATGCAAGGCTTTTTTTTCTGTCACTCAAATCCTTCGCCCGATCAAAAGCCAAAATACAGCTTGTCATCTTTAACACGTGCTGCACCCGTACTGTTATTTTCTCAGAGACTAATGAACACAGGCCTCTCTGATCAGTGCTCTCTCTCAAACTGCACTCTGTTAAATACGTATATGGCGAAAGTGAGTACTGCGGATGCTAGAGATTACAGTCAAGTTCAGACTCATGCTGTAAAAGCACAGCAGGTTAGGCAGCATCCGATAAGCTGGAACATCGATGTTTCTGTCAAAAGCCCTTCATCAGAATTAGAAAAAAGAATTACATGCAGGCAACAAATCGGAAAACATAGCTGGTGGCAGGGGTAGTGCTTATTAATGCCTATGGAGAGGAACTGGATGTCTATGGTAAAGATGATGTGTTCGTAGCCTGGGAAACGGAAGTCTTGGATGGGGTGGAGGGCAATGATAGTGTTCGGAAGGTATGCTGGGAGTTCTTGGACCGGGGGAATGAGACAATATCGTAGTAAATGGGGATGAATTCGGTGGGGCAGGAGCAGGCTGAGATGATGGGTCAGCTGGGGTAGTCAGGCTTGTGGATCTTGGGTGGGACGGAGAATCGGGCTGTGCGGCGTTCCTGAAGTATGAGGTTGGAAGCTGTTGGGAGATCCATTGAGGTGCTGAGGTTGTGCTTAGTATGGGAGGTGATGATTTGCCGATGGGTTTATCGTCAAGCAAGTGGTAGGAGAAGGTGGAATCATGTTGGTTAGAGATCAGTGCGTCAAACAAACTACCACTGCACGCACCCACCTCCTCCCCTCTTTGTGCGCTGGTTTAATGGTGAATTAAGGACAGAGCAGAGGGAGTGGAGGCTGCACGTTGTGCGGGCGAGAGGTTGGAGTGTGGGAAGGTGAAGGACAGATTGAGGTTGTTAATGTCTCGGTGACAGTTGGAAATAAAGATGTCGAGGGCGGGTAATGAGGACCGAGGGTCCAGATGGATGGGATGTGTTGGAGATGGGCGAAGTGGTCGTTGGAAGGTGGGCAAGTGGCTTGATGATTAGCTTTTTCTCATAACGCCGATTTACCTGCTCCTGGGATGCTGCCCGACCTGCGTGCTTTTCCAGCACGACTCAAGTCTTGACAAATAATTATGTGACATTTCAAATAGTCGTCTGCCTGCCTATGTTGGCGAATAAATCTCATTATGTGTACACATTCTTCCGCACATGCCATACATTTACATACGTGGTTGGAGTCTCTCACTGATGGTCTAACCTCTGCATGGTGAAGAAAAGTTTAGAACAAATCTTCCAGGTTAGCGAGCGAACTTACAAACATATCATAAACCTGAGCTACATTTAACAAATATCGCAAATTTACATTGTATTGATCCTGTCTAAATAACATATCCTCCTCGCTGCTCAGCCTTCCAACCAGCACGTACAATACCACAATTTGATTGCTGACCTCTGACAGCAAGGCAGGATACATCTATCTGGTCCTGAAGACTTTTCGACCAGTAGTGCTGCCAGGCAGTTGAACACCTCTCCTAGCTCCATTAACATACAGCTCAATTGCGCAAAATCGACATTTTAAACTACGCTGTTGCTATCATTTTTCTAACTTTGCAAAGTCCGCCACAAATTTCTCATTTATTATCTCGGTTATTAATTGATTCAGGGAGCAGTTAAACCTACTTGTTCCTAATACACCCCACTTTATCCTTCATTAATCTTTCATTGTTAACATATTGACGACTTGTCTTTTTTCTTTGATTTAGTGCAGCTGGCACTTTTTCATTCTATTTCCAGTTAGTCTTCTTTATTTCTCTCACTCCGGCTCTCCACTCTTGAAATACTCTGGCTCATTAGTATTGCTAGCATTCTTTCAGTATGCATCATATGCTTCTTTTCCTTCCTTATTTTCTCCATGATTTCCTCAGTCAGTCAGGTACATTGTTAGGCTTGAAGTGCCTGATGGATAACATAAATTTTCATCAAAATGAGTAAAAGAAGACATGAGTTATCATTCAAACGCATTTTTTTCGTTAAGCTATTTCAGTTACAACCAAACTGATGAGTAAATAATAGAAGTATGGAATATCTGCTCTGTGGAAACAGCGATTTAGCCCATTTTTTCCGCACTTTCGAAGTGCTTTCAAATTAGATCCTGCATTCCTATTCTATCCGTGTAATGCGATCTACAATGCTTGCACATCCATGAAAACAATGGGCAATTTAGCATTATCGTTACAATCAACATGCATATTTTTGGAGTATCAGCATTAGTATGCTATCTTAAATGATGTCAGACATACGCAACAAACGAGCCTCACTGCCGATCTTGCATTGGGGTCTGTTGTGTCAAAGCTGGCAACTTACAGTTCTGTCTCAGACTCCCGAACCTGAGTCTGAGACGAAAACTTCTCCCTGGCTTGGAAAAGTTACCGACATCAATACTATTCTGACATACCGCACTGCTATCTCTGATGACTCTCCCAAGCATGAGTTCGGGCGTAAATTGATCCAGGTGTCTCTCTATGCTTTTCCTCAATTGCTTCTTTCCAAACGGTCATGGAAGTTGCCACCGAGGCCGAATTGACTTTTTTTTAATTAATCCTCAGTGTTTTATTCACTTCATTGCCTTTTATAGTTATTGTCCAACAAACAACTAGCAATTGAATCTTAACTACCTGATTTGAATGTATCATTTATAAGCTTAAAAGTACATCAGGGTACTTTAGCCTGGAATGTCCTGTATTTATATTTCTCATAGCTATATAGCTACTTTGAATGCTGTGTTCTCTTTTCAATTTTTCCTATTATTTAATAACTCTTTTATCCACCAAAATACTTTTCCAATCTACCTTCCCCTGTTCATCTTTAAACAAGGAAATTCTGCACATTATCAGACTTATTTCATAAACGTTGTAAGATATTTCTGCTTTGCCAACTTAATATTGAATATTAATTACATTATGATTGTCTCTGATTATGATCCCCCACGCTGACATTCTTCAGATGGCCGCCTCGTTTGCAACTACTATAATTTCCTCTCCAGTACGATTGGGAATCAGCCCTTGGCGATAAGGTGAACCCAGAAATGGTGCAGTGCGTAGATATTAGAGTTATGAGAAACGTTGTTTATGCGGAGGTGTTCATGGTGCCTGTCGTCATCAAAGATTCGAAGAATGAAATTCTTTGTATTTGAATATTCAGAATTCTTTAGGGAATGGAGGGGGTATGTGACATGGACAGATTGTACACCTTGTTAGAGAGTGTAGCATTAGAATCTCTTTCTTCAGAATAAATAATGTCAGTTTAAGAAAACTTGATGGAGGACTTCCCTCCCTTATGTTATGAAAGGCTACAAATGTACTGTACCTTGACGAGAGTTGAAAAGCTAGCAAGGACTGACCCAAAGCGCAGCTTGTCCTGAGCAAGGTAACAATGTAACAATTGACCAAAACAAAGAGCAGCAGTTGGGTTGCCATAAAAAAAACTACACTCAAATTCGGCCAATCAGTTTAAATTATACCCCAATATATCAAAATCCAATCAAATTCGTATTTAGTATTTTGATAATATTAAAACAATCTGTTGTTTTGGGTATAAAATCGGACATACTGAACAGTTTGTGACAGAACTGCGAAAGACCAACAAATCTAGAGTGCTAGCTGAAGAGCTCTCAACAAGCTACCTGCCTGTGGGGAATTTCGCGCAGCAGAATATCGAGGCTAACCTGAGAGAATCTACAGTGGAAAATTTACAAACAAGAATTAGCAAAGCTGACTGGTTTTGAAATGCAATTTTCTTTAGTCAGTCTTAATCTCTTTTTTTTTGTCAGACGAATATTGTAGAGTGGGAGGATATATGTTTCGCAGAAAGCAGTTCAATATAGTTGTTGGTATTCATGTTGTCTGTTGGTCATAAAAACGAAAGTTGTGAATTCTTATATAAATTGTGACCTCTGGGATAGTTCCTTGCCTCTTGAATTTGAACAGGTCACAGCACTGCCCACATGTTTTCTCTGTAGCTGGTAAAAATTAGAAGAGGAGATTACCTCTTATCGTAACACTTGGAGGGTCTCGAATTTCTGAATTAATTTACCACACACATCTGCGGATGTTGGGTTCTTAACTGTATTCAAGGCTGAGATAACATAATTTTATGGGGAATTGAAACGTTATGGGGAAATGGCAACAAGGTAGATTAACTTTAAAATATTTTAATCTTCCCGAACAAGGACTTCAACCTCTGTCTAATATCAAAGTGCAGAATTTAAAACGCCTTCCTCGGAAATTAAGAGATAACCTTACAAACACAGTTGAACTGTTTCATATTTTTGAACGAAATTTGCAATGTTCCTTCCAATATACAGCAGTCCAGTTTTGAAAACTGTGAATACAATGCATTCCATTGGTAGAAGTAAATATATTTCAGTTGTTTGTTTGCAGCAGGGCTTTCATGAACATTTTAATTGGACGTGATTACAGAATGATGTTGTTTTGATTTATTATTCTTTATCTCTTTCTGTCTGTTCTCATCATGAAGACATTGCATTTTTCATGTGGTTTTGTTTGTAATGCAATACACGCCTGCTAAAATTTGGCGAAGGATGTTTCGGCTTTGCGTTCTTGATTTGGCATTGTTTTCCCTTGGTCAGAATTAGTTTCTGGGTTACGGAGTCTAAACTTGTTTCAATAATTTGTTAATTATTATAATGATGAAACGCATTTTTTCCTGAGAGATGGTTCAACATGGAAACAGACCATTCGGTACCACTCACCCATGTCGACCTCAAAACCCTTCCTATTCATATATGCACCTCTATGTCTTTTAAATATTGTAATTATATCAGCCTCCAAAACTTCGTCCGGCAGTTCATTTTGAACTTACAATTCCCTCTGCGTGGAAACATTTGCACTTGTATCACTTTTAAGACTTCGCACTCCCGTTCTAATACTAGGCACTCTAGTTCTAGTCTTTCACTTTGTCTATTTAGCCGACTCATGCCCCTCATGATTACAAAATCACTATCAGGTCACCCCACAGTCCATAACACTCCAAAGAAAACACGCTCAGCCTATTCAAAATTTACCTGTAACTCAATCCATCAAATGCTGGTAACATCATTTTAAAATTTACTGAAGTGTTTCAAGTTTAACAACATACTTTCAATTGGACAGTGAACAAGATCGCTCACAATATTCCAAAAAATGAAACAATTGCAAAACAGACAGTTCAAATTATGCTGGGATTTCTGAGTGCTTATTTTAAATGTCAGATTTGACATTAGATTTTTAAGTTGTATTCTGGAAAATCAATAATGTCAGTTTTACGTATTTTCAGCAGATGTACAACAATGCAATAGTACTATAGTGAAATCCTTTAGTCTAAAAGGTTTACACCTACCAGGCGTCCCAATATTATTCTGCCTAGTTTTAGATTAGATTCCTTACAATGTGGAAACAGGCCCTTCGAACAAACCAGTCCACACCGGCCCTCCGAAGAGTAGCGTAAGCAGACCCATTTCCCTCTGACAAATGCGCTTAACACAATGGGCAATTTAGCATGGCAAATTCACGTGACCGGCACATCTTTGCACTTTGGGAGGAAATCAAAGCACCCGGAAGGAACGTGCAAATTCCACGCAGGCAGTCATCCAAGGCTGGAATCGAACCTGAGACTCTGGTGCTGTGAGGCAGTACTGCTAACCACTGAGCCACCAAGTTAAGGATTATCGATTACAGGTGGCAATGTGTGAAGCTGAATCATATGTAGTTCACTCAGTGCAGTGTAGGCAATACACCATTGACTTGTTTGACTGCTTCGCTTTAAAACTTGAACTTTCATTCTAGCACTTACATTTTTCCCTTTAAAATTCGTTTTCTCCATTTCAATTCCTGTTACAGAATGATGACTAAAACAGTATTACTTTTGTTGAAAGGTATCGTGAGAGACGTAGATGGATTTCGTTGATTTTGCTCTTTGCTCAAGGTTGTTATGAAGTTGTAAGTATGTCGTGTCCCTTTAAGAGAGAATGGAAGCTGGCCAGCACAGAATGTGCTGACAAATTTTAAAACGTAACATTTGGTTGTGAAACAAATAGCTTGTTCTGAGTTGCCATGGGACATTACAAACTCCAATTTGGCCAATCAGTTGAAATGATGTTCCAAGATATCAAAATCCAATCAAATTGGAATTTTAATGTTTGGTGAAAACATTCAATTGAGAAGATCTGATGCATTCAGTTCTCTAAAATTGGACATTTTAAACAGTTAGCGTGAGCAGCAAAGAACACCAACATATTATGTCCGCAGAATCAGTCTCTGAAAAATATCTTTTCATATGAAATCTGTGAAGCAGTAGATGGAAGAGAAGAAGACCAAAATATACAGGAAAATCGAAAGGAGAATGGTATTGGAATTCCTATACTTGGTTCAACTTAATCAGAGATTTTTTTTATCGCAGCAATATATTCCTGTGGATTGGGACCGAGACAAATTGGTCAGACTAATGAGATATACAAGGATAGATAGTTTCGATTTTTTTTCATTTCAGTTGAATTTGAAGAATAAATTGTCAAACCTTTTTGATAGTAGGACATGGTAGTTATTTGCCAATCATACTTTAAAGACTTAAGAGGTGAGATGAGCTTTGCTGAGTATTGTTTAAATTGGCAGAACATTATATAACGCGATGAATCAGCTTGGGGGCTCAAATCGTTGATTTGAACCTGTCAGTCCGATCCAGTCTGAGAATTGGACGGATTTGAAGAGATTTTCGGCAGAAAAAAAAAGCCCAGTTAGTTTAAACACTTGCAGTTTAGTGTCTTCTTTTAAAAAAAATAACGTAGATTCGACAATTTGTTTAATTTGGTTAAATGTGGTTTGTTAAATTTAAAAAAAATCAGAGAAATGAGTCTGAAGATTGCTCAAGACGTTCTGGGGTTTGGAGATGACTCCCAAATTTCTCAGGAAAGTTTAGAAGGAAAGGGAAAGAAAGACGTTGCCTTTAGAATTACTAAACATTACAGAATTGGGTTTAACCAAGGACAAAGGTAAAGCTGAAAGTGTCAATGAATCACTTAGGTGTACAGAGAAACAGACATGTGCAGCAGCGTTCGAACGACTTAAACTGCAGTTGAGAAAAATGCAGTTACAATATAAACAAACGAAAAGTGAAGGACAGTGAAGAAATTCAGGAAAATGAGAGAGAGGTAGATTTCTTATCTGAGCAATGAAAGAAGGAGAGAAGAAAGGGGGAGAGAAATAAGACATAATTTTGAACTTTAAAAGATTTCAGTTAGTCTGAAAAGTCAAGTTAGCTGGATGGAGTTTAAAATAGCATGCATCTCTAAATGTCAAACTTTACTACATTATGATGCGAAAGAGTTTGAAGCTATCTTCCTTGCATTTGAAAATTGGCGATGCAGATGTAGGGATCCTATGTATTGTGGGTAATGTTAGTTCAGACTAAACTGGTGGGAAGATCTAGCGAGGCATTTGCAGCGCTTTCAGACGCGGAACCCAGACGCGATGAGGAGGTCAAATATGTTAACTTAAGTTCCTATGAACTTGTACCATACGCGTTTAGGTTGTGGTTCAGAAACAGAAAGAAGAACCCAGGTCAGACTTACGTTAACATCAAATGAACTAAACATAGTTATTTTGAGAGATGTGGGCAGGCCTTAAAACGAGACAAAACCAATGTAGCACGAAGAGAGATAATTCTGCTGGAGGATTTTTTTTAAAAAGCTCCTTCCAGAGTTGACAAGAATTCATGTGGAGTAACGGAATTTTCATTAAGTAGGATGAGCATCAGAGTCAGCAGATGAGTACAAGTTGGTGCACATGACAAGATCCAGGAAAAATAGGTCACCCCGTGAGAGGTAGAAGTTACTAGCAGGTGAGATCGGACACGATGAAACAAAGAGTTGAGAACACTCGGCAGTGTATACCACAGTTCAAAGATGAAGCTCATGAGCTTGTAAAGTAGGTGAAAGTTCTCAGATACTTCCACTGTGATAGCATGGGGTATGGAATTACACAGTGTTGGTCGTTACAGAAAGGCACTGTAGGAACAGCTGTCATAAAAGAAGATAATCCAGTGGCACAGTGAAAGTCGGAAAGGAAAACCCAAGACAATTCAAGGAACTGCAGGAAGTGTGCAGCTTAGGCAAAGGCTGAGTATGGAAATAGAAAATGATCTCAATAATTAATTCGCCTTTGTGGACAACGTTTACTCGAAATAACAAGACGAGAAGGTTCCAGAGGTTATACTGCTGAGAGACGCAGGATTTAACCAGTCTCGAACAGTAAGAAATGAGCGAGGTTTCTTTCCTTCTGACCTGTTATCCGAGAGATTGGTAATTCGTGGGACAGATGGACAGAAATTTAGCAAATCCGGACGTAAAATCAGGGGGATGACAAATCATGAATGGGGAAGAATAATTTGAGTGATTAATAGAGTGTCAGGTCCAGGTATCCATTTGTTCTTGAGAATGGTTTAGCAGGTTCCAATGTGATATTAACACCCTTTTTTGGAGCTGCCGAAAGAACACCAGAAAACAGAAGAGATGAAAGAAAAAAAATACGTGTATTTTATCCATTCTGAGAGGTAAGAAGCTCCACTACCCTAAGTTAGAGCATGAATCAAAAACTAAGGGAAGGTTAAAGGAACTGTTGTTCAGTGAGCGGCATGCTGTTGGACTAAATGGAATAGCAAAGTCCTGAACAGGCAGAGTGTTAGTCAGAAATGTTGGTTATGAAAGGATAATGGACTTGCAAAAGAATGACGAGACAATTAAAAACTTTTATTTAGATGCATGCACCCAAAAGTGGGCAGAGATTATACCTAAGGGTTTTTGTCTGAAAGAATTGGGGAAACAGATGTTTGTTACTGCTATGCAGAGTGAGAACTCAGAAGCTGATATTGTGGAATTTGATGTACCTCAACATATATTTAACAATGACGAATTCCTTGAGGCATGGGTAATTTAATAAACTACCTGTCTCAGGAGGAAAGAACGCAGTTGAAATGTTTGTTCCTGCAGTATGACTACATATGTTGGAATAGTTTGGGGAGGACTAATGTTATTGTGCATGAGATAGACAATGGGAATGCTGTTCCAATAAAGCAGCAAACCCAATTTGCTTAATGTTTTCAAATGCAGAACATGGTGGGGGGCATTCTCAATGAAGATATCTTCGAACCCAGGCAGAGCTTTAAGTGTTTGCTGATCGTCTTAGTTCCCAAACTTGATGTGACTCATTGATGTTGCATAGATTGTCAGAATGCCAACGCTGGAACAAAATCGGACTGATATGTAATGCCGAGATTGGAGGACTGCATCGAGAAAGTAGGACAAGCCCGTCAAAGTACGAAGTTGGACTTGCTGCCTGGTTATTGGCAGATGCATTTATCAGAGAGAACAGAAGAAATTTCTGAGTTCTTCACCGCAAATGGATTATATCATTTCAAAGTGATACCCTTTGGAATGAGGAATTCCCACGCCACATTTCAAAGGCCAATGAAGAGAGTTATGACTGCATTAACAAACTGTCGAATCTATCTGAACGTTTTAATGATCTTTCATAGGTCCTGCACATAGCAAATTTGTCAGATCTATTTGAACGATTTCGAGAAGCAAAACTGGTAATGAGCTGAAAGAAAAATGAATTCACGAAAGCAGGGGTGACATGCTTGCGACATAATATCGGTCATGGAAGGTTGACCACATGGAACGCAAATTCGAAAGCCATCAAAGAATTTCAAACACCAATATCAAAGAAAGAGATGCTTTAACTTGAGGTACGAAGTGAATTCTTTCGGAAATTTGTTCCAAGTTTCAGCGGTGTAGTGGTACTGTTAACCGCTTTCCTGAGGAATAACAAACTTTCGGTGGACAGAACAATGCCAGGAGGGATTTGACCATTTGAAAGCATCCTTAACCACCGCTCCAGTTTTAGCTACAATAGACCTCTCTAAACTCTTCAAAGTTGCCATCGATGCGAGTGGCATAGGAGTTGGAGCTGTACTGCTGGAGGAAACGAGGATAGGATTGAACTGCCAGTTGCTTATTTTTCGTAGATTCTTAACATCCAGTCGAGGAAAAACTCCAGGATAATTAAAAAAAAATTGAGTTTGGTAATTGCTGAACAACATTGAATGTGTATGTCATGGGCAATGAGTCCGAGACGGTTGTGAATACAGCTGAAAACCATCTTATATTATTGAAAAGCTTGAAAGACAGGAATGTGAGATTATTTGTTGGTGTTAAACGTTGCAGACCTCTCCTTTATGCCTCGTAGATGTTGTATGTCGGAAGAATGTAACTGCAGATGCGTTGTCGTGGATTTCACCGACAAAACATATACAAGATTGGTATACATTCAATGTCATTATATATACATATATATGTTATACATGTGTGTGTTTACACACACACACACACACACACACACACACACACACACACATATATATATATATATATATATATATACATACACACAGGAAGAAGCTATTATGAACTTAGATTAAAGTCATATGCCTGTCATAATAATGTGGTTGAGGAATAGTGGAAGTCTTATTATGATGTTTTTTTCCACGGGGTCAGGGTTGAGGGGGTATGAAGGTGCAAGAGTGTACTGTATATTGAAGACAGTGTGGAAGTTGGCACGGGCTGACAGAAGCACAGAGCGTGTGCAAAGTATTTAAAATGACACACTTGCTTGCTGCAAACTTCTATATTCATGTTGCTATTGAACAAATACAACTCAAATTTGGCCAATCCGTTTAAATTATGCACAATAAAACAATTCCCAGTCGAGTTTGAATTTCACTGTTTGTGATGACTTCAAGTGAATGAAATGATCCGATGTTTTGGGCGATCGAGCCGGACATTTTGAAGAGTGAGTTGGCAAACTGCGTAGGACACGAACAACTCGACTGCAAGCTGAAGATTTCTCCGAAAGGTGCATATCTGTATGAAGTTTGTGCGACAGACTATCGAGGCCGACCTTGAGAAAAATCTACTGAAGAAAAGCCACGAAATAGAATCGACACAGCTGACTAGTTTTGAAACAAGATTTTAGTTTGTTCGTCTTTTTTTCTTATATGACTAGTATTGTCGAGTGGGAGGTAAAAGATAGTTTAATGGAAAGCGTTTGAAAATAAGTTTTGGGTTGAATATTCTCTGTTTGACTTAATGAGTAAAATTGTTTTATTTTCGTTTTAGTTGTGACCTCTGGGACAGTTCTTTGCTTCTCGAAATTTAACAGATTATTGCATGAGGTGAACATTATTTGTACAGCTTGGTTAAAATGGCAGAGGGATTTACACCGTTCCTGAATAGTATCATACATCCTACAGCCAGCAAGATAACTCACAGCATATCTCACAAAACATCACCAATAAAGTAAATCATAACCCATATCATGTCACATACACAATGTCACTGTCACAAGAATACACACGCCACGAAATGTCAGATACTTTACCAAAAACAGAACATAACATTCCAATGCCTTACAACACAATCCGTCACCAACATATTGACCTTCTCACCACAACACACTATTCTTCCCATGACCGACGAAATTATCCAAACGCTAAGCACCGTATCACACACACACTATTGGCATAATACACACTATTGGTGGCTGGTCATAAGATAATTGGTCACTCCAAATAAATATCGCCAGTCATTGCATCCCACTCCCATAACTCACTGAAACATATAATTCCCAGCACTGATACCCACTTTTTTAGTAAGTGCGTACTGTGACCCCTTGTCACAACATCCCATTCTCTTCATTCAAGTCATTTTACGCCAATAATTATATTCATATCTCACACTTCATCCTCGTTCCCGAATTCAATGCTTCTACCACTGGCATTATGATCACCCACTTCCCTTACGCACTAACTCACATGCTGTTCTGTAAACTGCAACTAGTTGAACCTTCTTTATGCTGAAGTTGTGGGAGCCTGGATCGCCTTGCCAGCGGAAGTGGTCGCGGTGGGAACGATAGCGTAAATTTGTATTATGTAGAAAGAAACATGAATCCGCAGGGAGCAGAGGGAAAAGATTTTTTTAAATATCCGACAGGTATAAATAAACGATCTCGAATGGTGCAGTCTTACAGAACCGGAGGGACTTCTGCTGTGTTGTACTTTCTTTGCTCTTTGACTTTTTTCTTTGAATGTCAATTTACCAGAAATCCATCCAACGGGAAGATACAACAGAAGTGGAAGCATAGCGATAGACAACAGGTATGTGGTTTCACTGTTAGATGTTAATATGGAATCAATGCCTCATGACCTCTTGGAACATGATGTTGACAAGGGACATAGCAAACAAAAAGTGCGGAAAGGAAATTTCTAGGTCTTTCCTTATCATGTCTTTTTAATACGTAAAATGCCAAGAAGAGCTTGTTTTGACGAAAGTGCAGATAAGTGCAGTCAAAAACATATCAGAAGAAACATCCAAAAAATCCCTTTAAATGAAGGCGGACTAAATTTAATGAGTGGCGTCCATCTTCAAGCCCTTGTCATGCTACATTAAATCTTGCCTGCGTCCAGACCCTATTCATCATTGTTCCATAGTGTTGTCGTCTCGTTGGAGTATCGTATCGTGGCAGAGCGGTTGTTGATATTGATTGACAAATTGGAAAACAGCACAACCCATATTCATGATGTGGTGTCTGTGTGGGTGGAATTGAGGAACCACAAAGGCAAAAAAACCATAATTGGAGTTGTGTATAGACCTCCTAACAGTGGTCAGTACCAGGGACGCAACATGTACCGGGAAATAGAGAAGGCATGTCAGAAAGGCAAGGTCACATTGATCATGGGAGACTTCAATATGCAGGTGGACTGGGTAAATAATTTTGCTAGTGGATCCAAAGAAAGGGAATTCATGGAACACTTACAGGATGGCTTTTTGGAACAGCTTGTCATAGAGCACACAAGGGAGGAGGCTATTCTGCACCTAGTGCTTTGCAATGAACCAGACTCTATAAAAGATCTTAAAGTAAGGGAACCCTCAGGCAGTAGCGATCATAATATGGTAGAGTTCAGTCTGGAGTCTGAAAGAGAGAAGGCCAAATCGGATGTAATGGTGTTACAGTTAAATAAAGGTAATTATGAGGGCATGAGAGAGGAACTGACAAAAATAGACTGGAAGCAGAGCTAACCGGGAAGACAGTAGAGCAAAAATGGCAGGAGTTTGTGGGTATAATTGAGGACACTATACAGAGGTTCATCCCCAAGAAAAGAAAGATTATCTGGGGAGGAATTAGACAACCATGGCTGACAAAAGAAGTCAGGAAATGTATTAAAGAAAAAGAGAGATCCTATAAAGTGGCCAAGAACAGTGGGAAATCAGAAGATTGGGAAGGCTACAAAAACAAACAGAGGATAACAAAGAGAATAATAAGAAAGGAGAGGATCAAATATGAAGGTAGGCTAGCCAGTAATATTAGAAATGATAGTAAAAGTTTCTTTCAGTACATAAGACACAAACGACAGGGAAAAGTAGACATTGGGCCACTTCAAACTGATGCAGGAAGCCTAGTGATGGGAGATAAGGGAATCGCAGGAGAACTTAACAAGTACTTTGCGTCAGTTTTCACAGTGGAAGACATGAGTATTATCCCAACAATTAAATGGAGTCAGGGGGCTGAGTTGAGTATGGATGCCATTACAAAAGAGATAGTGCTAGAAAAGTTAAAAAGTCTTAAAATTGATAAATCTCCTGGCCCCGATGGGATACACCCTAGAGTTCTGAGGGAGATGGCTGAGGAAATAGCGGAGGCATTGGTTGACATCTTTCAAGAGTCACTGGAGTCAGGAAAGGTCCCGGATGATTGGAAGATGGCTGTTGTAACCCCCTTGTTCAAGAAAAGATCAAGACAAAAGATGTAAAATTATAGGCCAATTAGCTTAACATCGGTTGTTGGTAAAATTCTATAATCCATCATTAAGGATGAGGTTTCTAAATTCTTGGAAGAGCAGAGTCTGATTAGAACAAGTCAACATGGATTTAGTAAGGGGAGGTCATGCCTGACAAACCTGTTGGAATTCTTTGAAGAGGTGACAAGTAGGTTAGACCAGGGAAACCCAGTGGATGTGGTCTATCTAGACTTTCAAAAGGCCTTTGATAAGGTGCCACACGGGAGGCTGCTGAGCAAGGTGAGGGCCCATGGTGTTCGAGGTGAGTTGCTGGAATGGATTGAGGATTGGCTGTCTAACAGAAGGCAGAGAGTTGGGATAAAAGGCTCTTTTTCAGAATGGCAGCCAGTGACGAGTGGTGTCCAGCAGGGTTCAGTGTTGGGGCTACAGCTATTCGCATTATATATTAATGATTTGGATGAGGGGACTGGGGGCATTCTAGCGAAGTTTACAGATGATACGAAGTTAGGTGGACAGGCAGGTAGTACTGAGGAAGGGGGGAGGCCACAGAAGGATCTAGACAGTTTGGGAGAGTGGTCCTGGAAATGGCTGATGGAATTTAACGTGAGCAAGTGCGAGGTCTTGCACTTTGGCAAAAAGAATAAAAGCATAGACTACTTTCTAAATGGTGAGAAAATTAGTAAAGCCAAAGTACAAAGCGATCTGGGAGTGCTAGTCGAGGATTCTCTAAGGGTAAACATGCAGGTTGAGTCCGTGATTAAGAAAGCGAATGCAATGTTGCCTCTTTTCTCAAGAAGGTTGGAATATAAAAGCAGAGATGTGCTACTGAGACTTTATAAAGCTCTGGTTAGACCCCATTTAGAGTACTGTATTCAGTTTTGGTCCCCACACCTCAGGAAGGACATACTGGCACTGGAACGTGTCCAGCCGAGATTCACACGGATGATCCCTGGAATGGTGGGTCTAACATATGAGGAACGGCTGAGGATCCTGGGATTGTATTCATTGGAGTTTAGGACATTAAGGGGAGACTTAATAGAGACGTACAAGATAACACATGGCTTGGAAAGGGTGGACGCTAGGAAATTGTTTCCGTTAGGCGAGGAGACTAGGACCCGTGAACACAGCCTTCGAATTAGACGGGGTCAATTCAGAACAGAAATGCGGAGGCATTTCTTCAGCCAGAGGGTGGTGGGCCTGTGGAATTCATTGCCACGGAGTGCAGTGGAGGCCGGACGCTAAATGTCTTCAAGGCAGAGATTGATAGATTCTCGTTGTCTCGAGGAATGAAGGGCTACGGGGAGAACGCTGGTAAGTGGAGTTGAAATGCCATCAGCCATGATTGAATGGCGGAGTGGATTCGATGGGCCGAATGGCCTTACTTCCACTCCTATGTCCTATGGTCTTATGGTCTTATGATCCAGTCCTTTTGCAACTGGAACGCAGGACGTAATTGCTCAATTTATTGCTGAGAGGCTTCAAGTCACATCTTGGAGTGGATGCGAACTTTTAAATACCTGACTTCGAGATTCCAAAATAAAACTACATAATTCCTATTACATAACACGTGGCTACCCTATTTTATCATTTGCAAATTCTAGGAAATACCTGGTGACGACTGTTTGAAGATAAATACACATCTGACATGTTGCAAGATTTTTTGACGTCCTTTGTTAGCGTTATGACCAGGGAAAATGACCATGGAGGACAGAATAGGACAGCACAGTACCTGTTGTTGAGAAGTAGATCTGACACATTAACCGGTCATAAAAGGCTGCATCTTTGGAATATAATACAATAATTTTGAAAATTACGGACGTTGTATCGAATTGACGAATACAATTGTTCTCTGTCGAACGAAATTCAACGTCACTGAATTTATTAGTAAGCTTTCTTTTTAATAATTCATTCTGGCATTAATCCGTGACCAGGTCACTTGGGGCGTGTGACCGCTTCAAAGGGCACGGTGTACTCAGGGTTGATCACCGTAAAGATAAAATGACGAGAAGATAAAGGAATTTTTCAATCATTGAATGGGAAAGGATGACTGGATTAATCAATGTTGTGGGGCGTTAGTACCCAATGATCTGTGAGAATCAGATGGAGACACAGAACATTCTTCATGTAATTGCAAACTGAAGTGAAAACCAGAAATGGCTTCCCAACTGCTCTCCCGCCCCGATACTTGGGCTCGCTACTATTTATACATGTCTCGTTGTCGCCCTTACCTGGTGTCATTATCACATGTAATCGTATGAGTTTACATTGTCTTTCAGAATAATCATTTTCTGCCACAATGACCTTCTGCTTTACACTTAACCTTTCACTATGAATATTTTAAGCTTGAGCTCATCTGTCACGTGATTTGACTAGCCTATCATATTATGCGTCCATTACTCTCAGCATTAGCGCATCTATTGCTCGTCTGCTACATGATTCTATGCATTCCTTCGTCAATCTAAACAGACAACTGCCAAACTAATTTCCATGTATTTCGCACTTTGAGACCTTTTGGTCTTATGTAGAGAAAGAATACAATGAGGTGGAGGAGTAAAGACCAGACTGGTAATTACAGTCTCAATTCGGGAAGGAATAATTTTCCAGCAACATATTTTCAGCAAAGACTCTCGCAATCTAAGCTCGCATACGACACAAATTAATTCAGGCGTATTTGTCTGGAAAAGGATTCAGCACGTCAGCAGTTCTGAGATCATAATAATTCAGCGTTGGAGCATTATCTGAAGAGGGAGATGTTCAGCAGAACCACAGGAAACTACCGTGCAGTGAGACGAACTAAAACAAGCCTCAGAAGAGGTATAGCACAGCAAGAGACAACTGCAACAATATTCATCACGATACCTACAACAATCCCAATCTTGGCGAGTCAACCTCACATTCCATACAAAACGCTATCCAGCCAGGGAAAAAAACTGATGGCCGGTCCCTGCATTTTCCTTAAGCTCTTGTCTGAGATACTTCAGTTTATCCATCGCCTTACTAAATGTTCCCTCCATGATAGTATTATTGGATATGATGGTGCAGCAATGTTTCCAAACTACCACACAAACTCCTCCTTTTTCGGCTAACAACCAGTCCAAAGGGTATTTCGCCATGTCATTTTGGGAGTTGCATCCAATTGCTCCCCCAAGGCTGAGAGGGCATGATCAGTGGAATTTACAAATAACTGCTGGTTTTAAAAATGTAGTTAATCCATTCGGCATTTTTGTGAAGTCGTGTAGGAGGATGAAGTGACTCTCACCCTGTGGCGATTTCGCTTCGAGCCTTGAATTTGAATGGTGATGCCACTTGGCTGACTGATACTAACAATTTGCATTGTAAGGTCAGGGACACACTCCCGTCGCCGCCTGTGTCAGTTAGTCGTGATAGAGCGTCAATGTGGGCCCGTCGTGACACATCAACCTCAAGGAGAAACATAACATGGGTGCAGGTCAAATCCCAGCCAGAAGGAAGCGTCGGACCTTGCCCCGCTTCCAAGCCACACGCCACCAGGTGTCTGCTAATGTGATGTGCAGCCAAGTCAGAATGAACTACCACCATAGATGTGGGTCATGGCTTCAGAGGTTGTGTCAGTCTGAAGGTGAAGCTGAATGGCGTCCAAGTGGCCTACCGGCACAGAGACATTCCATCTGAAACAGTCAAATCTTAAGCCTTTATGCACCGTGAAAGTAGCCATGGCGAACGTTTGGTGACTTTCAACGGTAGCCTAAGCGGTACCGCATTTACACAACTGTTGAGGGTGCTGCCTGACGTTTTCGTTCCGTTGTATATACGTGGACGCCTGCGTGAAGAGGCACCAGAGAAGGCCCTTGTGTTGCACCGGTGATAACGAATCATTCAGTCAATTGGCCGATGGGTTTGTCATTGTTGCCTCTGAAAGCAATTGAAAGAGTTATTGGGCAGAGGAGCAACTCAGTATGATGGTTTCACCTCAGTTCACGGAAGCAGCACTATCTCGTCAGCAATGTTGCCGTGTAATTTGCCCATTGCTACCACGGTTGCTACAGACAGTAACCATGCTTGAGAAGTGGGCTCCATAGTCCTCACTCCTCTCTACCGTTTCGCTAGGCTTTGCAGGGCATTGGCATTATCAAGCGAGATGCACCATGTCTGGCAAGTCGATGGTCTCCAAGTCTGTACACTCGTACAAAGGTTCATGACTGGGGAATGTCTCATCATTGACCACACTTAGACCATCCCCAGCCATACAATAAGGAGAAAGAGCGCCTTTCACATTCTACTTTCTGATAGTCTTGGAGGCGTAATTATCTGAGAAAACCTCACTCACCAACTGCTCATAGTCTCGTAAAGGGATATTGATTTTCAGTACGTTTCCTTCAGGCTCTGCAGCTCCTTCCTCAGTCTCACCTACCTTAGATCTGGTGTCAGCCAGCATCTGTGGGACTCCTCTAGTTCCTTCACTTGAAAGGCTGTGGGCAAGTCGGTGCTCATCGGGAAGAGCCCCTTCCTTCTCGGCTCGTTCCACTTTCTCCAGGAAATCCACATATAACTGGTAAGCGGGACTACTATGTCTGTCCTCTTTGTCAGATAGATTCATATATCACAGTTAGTTGTTGCATGTACTACTTAACCTCTAGCTCCAATTCTTTCAATCTAGGTCCTTCATAAAGGCCCCTCCATTTGACACTGGCATGGTCGACTGGTAAGTATTCATTGCAATGGCACGTTTTTCATGCAATTCGTCTCCATGCGCGAGCAAATTAGTGTGAGCAGCAGCCCATTGAACTATTGTACTTGCGCAAATTTTATTGAACTTAGATTTAAAAGTTCCATTTATCCTTTCCACCATGCCGTATGACTGGGAATGATACACACATCTAAATCTCGGCTTGATCTTCAAAGTCTGCAGCACCTATTTAACCACTCTTTGTATAAAGGCAGACCCATTGTCTGAGTTGATCTCTGACACTATGCAAAACTTTAGAATAACTTCACTCGTTAAAAAGTTCACTACTGTGGCTGTCCCCGAGCCTTTATTTGGAGTTGCCCCTGCCCATCTATTAAACCTGTCGATTACCAAAAACATATATCTTTTTTCCTCTCAACGTCTTTGTCATGTCCACATAGTCAATCGCCACATGTTTAAATGGTCCTACGAACACAAGTATGTGACCTATAGGGGTCGGATTCCGTTTTTAACATTATTCTGAGCGCATACCTCACATTGTGAAAGGACGTAATCTGCCCTCTTATACTTAGTCCCAAAGTGGTTGCACTGTGGCCTACCTGTCCAAACTTCCAGGGTCCTGTTGGGAATGGGTTGTACAGCATTAATCGCTGAACGGATATCTGAGGTAGGTTGTGCCCCTAGTGGGTATGCTGGTACTAACCGACCTCTTCCAGGTTGACTCATGTGGTATAAGGTTCAGGAGGTCTCACGATATAATTGCTGTTTATCTTTTACTTGCATCGTGGTTCATTCCAATTCTCAGCTGAAAATGTGTTGCTGGTTAAAGCACAGCAGGTTAGGCAGCATCTCAGGAATAGGGAATTCGACGTTTCGAGCATAAGCCCTTCATTCCAATTCTCGCCAACCCAGTAGAAAATCACTGATCATCACATTAGCAACCCGAAATTCCTGGACAAATTCATATGATTTTGCCTGTTCATGTTGGTGACAGCAGAAGGAATGCATTGCAAAAGCATTGGGCTTAACAATGATGAGTCAGCTTCTCTGTCATTCTTCATTTTTGGGATTTATGCCACTTTTGTCAGACAGACGGTCACTTCTTTTAGCCCTCTTACAAAAGTCATTCGGATTCAGTTCAATCGCAGAATTATGCTGCCTTTACATCTGTATCATTGATTGCACATATTGAGCAAATTGGGCCAGTTTCTCCTGACAGGGTTTGGTTTAGGAAGAGAACTATAATTCCCGCCATAGCCCCTTGTTTCAGATGGCTCATGCCACTATCTCCAATGACAAAAGCTATGAAGGTGGATACCGATATTGGATTCTGCATCTTCAATGCACGGGAAGGTTTATTATCGTGGGATGGGCTGGGAACAGTCAGGAGATGTTAGGGGAAAATCCCCATCTCTTTCATCAAATATTGTCTGTCTGTCAGACATAGGCTCGGCATTCTGATTAGAATGCAAGTCCTTTATTTTTACAGCGTTTTTACTTTAACTTTTTAATTATGCATATTCCTCAAACTTAGTGTTCCTTTACATTCTCCCAGCATTTTGGAGATACTTCTGCTGAACATACCTTTACCCCTATCACATGCAGAGTTCTTCCAATGGCTAGTAAGGTGTCAATTTATTTAGTATTAGCGTTATCATCCATTTTCTAATTACGAATGAATCAATGGTGCCATGCTTCAACTTAACCATGAGGTAATGACAGAGATCACTGACAATGTGTTAAGGTGTAAAACCAATCGATCCTGCTAATTAATTCTGATTTTGCAATTCAGGGCTTATCCAATTGGTTTATAAATATTCATGAGTAGGCTCATTATCAATAATTGAAAGTTGGAAACTGAACGAGCGACTAAAACATTTTAAAAGTCATCAATGTAAATGGGAATTTTATTTATTCAAAATTAAATGAAAAAATATAAACTTCACATAGTGTCCAACTCTGAAATTCATTATAATTACTTGATTCTAGTCCCTTAGTTCAAATCCCTGATTAGGTGCGTTAAACGGTTCGGACCAAACATTGCTCAATTACAATGCGACAGGATGTGAAAAGACTGCAGCTTCAATAAACGACCTTGTCTATTTGCATGGTATCAAAATACTTCTAATCCACAAATATTGGCCGAACCCAAACACACCGATACTCACAATAGGATTTTAATTCTTGTTACATGATTTTCACAGCATAATGTTCAACCAAAAATCATTTTCTCAGTGAGAGAGGCAAATTAATATAGAATAAAGCTACAACTGGTACTCCATGATCACCAATGAAATGTAACATCTTCAGCAGAAACAAAATAATCCGAAACAAAAACAAATCATTTCTGCTAGATTCATTTTCTGAAAACTATATTATGGGTTTGTGATATTTAGAATCTGTCTTTCAGCTTTACAATATTGAACGAATTCATATCAAGTTCACGTAATTCCTCCACTCAATGAGCAATTCTGATAGTCTGAGATGATTTTCGTCAACGTTAGATGTAGTTTATTATTTTAAATGAAATTGAACTAGGACCTGCTCTCATCCTAGGACAGAATGATTCTGCACCTGAGGCCACGACTTAGTGTGGCTGCTTTTACTACCTTTACCAATTATTTCATTGGTCCAACAAGTTGGGGTGAAAGGTGTGAAACAGATCTTTGGCAACCACATGAAAATATGGGGAATTTGCAAGCAAGTGCGAGGTCTTGCACTTTGGCAAAAAGAATAAAAGCATAGACTATTTTCTAAATGGTGAGAAAATTAGTAAAGCCAAAGCACAAAGGGATCTGGGAGTGCTAGTCAAGGATTCTCTAAAGGTAAACATGCAGGTTGAGTCCGTGATTAAGAAAGCGAATGCAATGTTGTCTGTTATCTCAAGAGGGTTGGAATATAAAAGCAGAGATGTGCTACTGAGACTTTATAAAGCTCTGGTTAGGCCCCATTTGGAGTACTGTGTCCAGTTTTGGTCCCCACACCTCAGGAAGGACATACTGGCACTGGAACGTGTCCAGCCGAGATTCACACGGATGATCCCTGGAATGGCAGGTCTAACATATGAGGAACGGCTGAGGATTCTGGGATTGTATTCGTTGGAGTTTAGAAGATTGAGGGGAGACTTAATAGAGACGTACAAGATAATACATGGCTTGGAAAAGGTGGACGCTATGAAATTGTTTCCGTTAGGCGAGGAGACTAGGACCCGTGGACACAGCCTTAGAATTAGAGGGGGTTAATTCAGAACAGAAATGCGGAGACATTTCTTCATCCAGAGAGTGATGGGCCTGTGGAATTCATTGCCACGGAGTGCAGTGGAGGCCGGGACGCTAAATGCCTTCAAGGCCGAGATTGATAGATTCTTGTTGTCTCGAGGAATTAAGGGGTACGGGGAGAACGCTGGTAAGTGGAGTTGAAATGCCCATCAGCCATGATTGAATGGCGGAGTGGACTCGATGGGCCGAATGGCCTTACTTCCACTCCTGTGTCTTATGGTCTTATGGTCTAAGTTATTACTGATGTTAAATGGTGCAGAGTCTAAGGGGAAGATTTTGTTTTCAAAAGGTATCGTTATGTCGTCTTCGTCCATATTAAACTGATTGAATTTAAATAGGGCTGGCTTTCATAGAAACATAATAAAGTGGTTAGTTCGAAGTTGACAGTAGAGCTGACTTGGTCCGTAAGAAGAACGCGTGGGTTAATATTTCATTAAGCTGCAAGGATTCACACGCAACACCCCCCCCCACGCCCCCGCCCCTCACACACACACACACACACACACACACTTATTTGAGCAGAGTCATCATTTTTTTAGTATGGGGGACACTTTATCCCTGTTATCATCTTCATCCAGGCACTACCCTTCAGATCCTGACCATTATTCTATCTCCAACTCATCCCAACCGCCCCGTGCTGCTACCGGTCAGGCGTTCCTCTGACCACGCTTTTCTAACTCCTTTTGTCAATTCTGTGGCTCATTTTCCATCTGGGCCTATTCAATACGCCGTGTACAGTTTAGATAATCCGCGTAGAGCTTTGTTCTCGTACTGTCTGAAGGAACCTGAGTTTCTCATCTAAATTTCGCTTTGTGTTTTTGCCTTTTTCACTTGCCCTCAAAACACCTTTCTCTCTTTCTGCCCTTCGTTGATTAACCACTTAACACCCTCCCATCTCTGATTCAGTTCAGCTTTCCCGTCCTTGTCCTCAACCCATTCAATTTCTCCTTCGATTTCCACCGTTCCCTTTATCAAAGGTGATGGCTTTGTGTTCTCTGTGATCCAGTAAGTAAGAGGTCTGTCCAGTTCGCCAAAGTCTTGACTCAAATAAAGTTAATCTTTCTGAACTCCCCTTTACACAGACTGTTTTTTTGTTCTTCAGCAGCCTGCCTGATCACTCCAGCTGCGTGGGACGATTTTTTTATCAGCTGAAAAATGTTAATATTTCTGCCTTCCATTCTCTTTTGTACTTCCGCTTTTTAGTTTTACCTTTTGGTCGTGGTTCTTAATTAACCCTTCCATTTAAACATATTTATATCAAAGGTACATTCTTTGGCCGTTCAGATAGAAATTTCTGAGTTTTTCCCCTTTTTCCGGTGAATTTGTAATGTTATTTCTTCCGACTGGGAATTTCTTACTCAATATTTCAACTGTTCTCCATTTGGCGATGCTAAAATTACATCAGTCCAGTTATCATACTGCAATTGTCTTGATACAACTGAGCAGTCTCGTGGCGCTTGCGACAACGAGGTTCTTCTCAGTTTTTTTTACTTTAGTCATCTATTACCAAATTGCCAGCATTCAATTTTAATAAGGATCAATATGACGAACGATGAACTAGTCTTTCCTGACTTGTTCTGCCTGTATAGACCCCTTCTATTTCCAAACTGGTATCCATAAAACATTCGTCTCTGCCTGCGCAAACACCTGAATTCCCTGCAGCATTATCTGCAATAGCATCCTACCCTGACCGTTCAGACTCTCTTTACCGGCACGATAGTATCCACAGGGACTTTCCACCCGTCCCATTCAGACCTGTTAATTTCCACGGGCGGCATCTGCAGGATGGTCCAGCCTGACTGTTCAGACGCTCGTTACATGCAAGGTGGTGTCCGCAGTGATTATGTAATACGACGAGTAATTCTATCTCAGCCAATCACTTTTCTCTGCACTTTATCACACCACTGTGCAGTATTCCTCACTAATCCTCTGAGTCTCCTGAAATTTCAATTTACCACCGGACTCTTTGGTTCTTTGGGTCAGAGAAACCTATCAGTTGCTTTTCTGAACGTCTGCATCCCCGAGATCATCCCTCACTCAATAGAATTTAATCCAAAATACTAGAAAAATGTTCATATGTATTTAAGCTTGGCCAAACCTAATTCTGTCAGGCTCAGGAGGGTCCACAATCGGCGGGGAGGCGTCGTCTGCCTGCCGCTTCTGTTCAGAAGTTTTTCTTTCCCGAGTATACTCTCAGTGCCAAATTTGTTGTCGAAAGTTTGTGTGCAATGCTCCGTGACATTCACAAGGAGGCACAGAACATTCATCACGAATTTGAACTTTTACTTGCAGACAAAAGCTACAACAATCAGACAACGGCTTCCTAGCTGCCTCCGATACTTTGGGCTCACTACTTTTTATAATTTTCTAGTTGTCGTGTTTATCTGGTGTCATGGTAATATCCAATCACACTAGCTTGCATTGCTTTTCGAAACTAATTATCCTCTGCCGCAATGGTCTTCGACTTTACACTTAACCCATCACATTATGCTCCCATCATCTATCACATAAACTCACCTATCACGTGATTTTACTAGCCCACCATATCGCGATGCCATTATTGACAGAATTAACTCATCTATTGCTCATTTGTTATATGATCCTATGAATTGCTGCATCAAGTTAAACTGCCATACGAATTTCCACATTACATGTTTCTATGCATTGCTCTATTAATCTCATTATACAAGTGATAAACTAATTTCCATTTTACGTTATTCTATGCATTGCACAATGAATCGAATTATACACCTGCCAAATCAATTTCTTCATGGACATCTGCCTTTTAAGTAAACACAAGTGTCAAAACATGATCCAGCTTCATTTTGATCAGGACTTTTGTGCCTTCCAATGGCTTTGAGGTGGAAAGGACTTTTTTGGTGATGCATAACAAACCAACCTTTAATGTAGAATCTGTTTTTCTCTATCAATGAGCAATTCCTCTGTAACTAGAGTCGACTTTGCCTCTGAAATACAGTGTGTAATATTTGGCTGAGAAAAGTGCTGACAGTGTCAGACTGTCAAACTGTCTTATATATAGGGGGTCCGATATTGCTGCTGTTTCGGAGACATGGATAGAGCAGGGTGAGAAATGGATGCGGCAGGTACCAGGGTTTAGATCTTTAATAAAGAACAGGCAAGGCGGTAAAAGAAGGGGAGATGTGGCCTTGTTAGCGAAGCACAGGTGGCTGAAAGAACTTTTGATGAGGACTTGTCCACTGAAGTAGTGTGGGCTGAGGTTAGACGAGAGGTCACACTGCTTGGAGATTTTTATAGGCCTCCGCAGAGTTCCAGGGAGGTGTAAGTGAGCATTCGCAACATTATTCTGTCCAGGAGAGAAAGGAACATGTTAGTCATTATGGAAGACTTTAACTTCCCCAATATTGACTGCAAATGCTATAACCTAGTTTGTCAGGTAGATCAGTTTTTGTGCAATGTGTACAGGAAGTTTTCCTGACGCTGTGTGTCGAAGGAGTGACAAGAGGGCAGGCCACATTTGGTTTGCTGTTAGTTAAAGAACCAGGCCAGGTGTTTGATTTGTGTGTAGATGAGCAGTTTGGAGAGAGTGACTATAATTAAGTTACATTTTGTATAGCGATGGATAGTGACAGGAACATGCCACAGGTCAAGAGTTATCGATGGGGCAAGGGCTATTATAATGCGATTAGGCAAAAATTAGAATGCATAGAATCGGTAGCAAAATGCAAGGAATGCAGACAATGGAAATGTGGAGCTGGTTTAAGGAATAGATGTTGTGTGTCCTTGATAGGTATGTCCCTGTGAAACAGGGAGGCAGTGATACGGTAAGGGAACTGTGGTTTACTACAGAAATTGCATCTCTTGTTAAGCAGGAGAAGGATGCTTATGTGTTGATGAGGCAAGATGTTTTAGATGAGGTGATGGAGAGTTACAGATCAGCGAGGAAGAACTTATAGAAAGAGTTAAGAAGGGAAAAGAGAGGTTCCGGGCAGTGTTTAGTAAATAGAATAAAGGAGAACCCTAAAGCTCTCTGTCGGTATGTGAGGAATAAAATGATGACTGGGGTTGAAAAAGGGCCAGTCAAAGACAGAAATGGGAAGGTGAGAGTAGACCCGATGGAAATCGGAGAGGTCGTAAACGAACATGTCTCATCGATTTTTACTCAGGAAAAGTAGAATATTGCAGAAGAGAAGAATGAGGTACGAGATATTAGGCTGGAAATGACTGACGTTAGTTACAAATAGTTGGTATCAAGTCTGCAAGAAGTGAAAGTAGACAAGTTCCCTGGGTTGGATGGGATTTATACGAGGATTCTCGGTGAAGCTAGGGAGGAGATAGCAGAGCCTTTGGCTTTGATATTTGAGTCGTCATTGTTCAAATGTTTAGTACCAGAGGACTGCAGGATTGCAAATTCTGTGCCGTTGTTCAAGAAGGGCAGTGGAGATGACCCAGGTAATTATAGACCAGTGAACCTTACTGCTGTACTAGGAAAGGTTTTGGAAAGGATTATAAGTGATAAAAAAAATCTAGCAAGCAAGAATTTGATTTCGAGTCGTCAACATGGTTTCATCAAGGGCAGGTCGAGTCTCACAAACCTCATTGAGTTTTTTTTGAGAAGGTGACCAAGCATGTATATGAGGGTCGGGCAGCTGACGTGGTATACATGGACTTCAATAAAGCCTGTGATAAGGTTCCACATGATAGGCTATTGGAGAAAGCGTTGAGGCATGAAATTGAGGGTGATTTAGCACTTTGGATAAAAAACTACCTTTCTGCAAGAAGGCAGCGAGTCATGATTGATGGAAAATACTTTGCCTGGAGTCCAGTTATTACTGGTGAGCCACAAGGATATGTTTTGGGACCACTGCTGTTTGTTTTTTTTTAATGACTGAGATGCAGGCATAGGTGGATGGGCTATTAAATTTGCAGATAATACAAAAGGCGGTCGAGTAGTGGACAGTTTGGAAGAATGTTACAGTTTGCAGCAGGACTTGGACAAACTGAAAAATTAGGCATAGCAGTGGCAAATGGACGTCAATGCAGCTAAATGTGAAGAGATGCACTTTGGGAAGAATAACAGGATGACAGAATACTGGGTCAATGGAAAGATTCGTGTTAGTGTGGATGTGCAGAGTGATATTGGAGTCCATGTACATAGATCCCTGAATGTTATCAACAAGGTTGACAGTGCTTTTAAGAAGGCACAAGATGTGTTAGGTTTCATTGGTAGAGAGATTGAGTTCTGAAGCCGGAATATCATGCTGCAACTCAATAAAACGCTGGTGCGGCCACACTTGGAATATTGTGTACAGTTCTGGTCACCACATTTCGGGAAGGATGTGGAAGCATTTGAAAAGGTGCAGAGGGCATTTACCAGGATGTTGCCTTTTCTGGAGGTAAGTTCTTATGAGGAAAGTCTGAGAGACTTTGGTCTTTTCTCATTGGAAAGAATAAGGCTAACAGGGGATTTGATAGAGACATACAAGATGATCAGAGGATTAGATAGGGTAGACAGTGAAAGTCTTTCTCATAGGATGATGACATCAGCTTGTAGAAGGGCGGCATAATTACAAATTGAGGGGGAAGAAAGATGTCAGAGGCAGGTTCTTTACTCAGAGAGTGTTATGGGCGGGGAATGCCCTACCTGCCAATGTAGGCAAAACAACCAGATTCGGGAGATTTAAATAATCCTTGGATCAGCACATGGATGATGATGGGATCGTGTAGGGGGACAAGCTGAGAATAGTTCACAGGTCCGCGCAACATCAATGGCCGAAGGGACTGTTTTGGGCTGTATTTTGCTGTGTTCTGTGTTTTACGTTCTATTGTCCCTTCGAACAGATGGCTATGCTCTGCTTTGTGTAAATGTTATTTCTGGTATGGATCGATTCGCATCCATTGAAAGCTTGACTTGTCTCTGATAAAAGACGCATTTATTTCTTATATGTGGTGGATTTTCCATACGTCTCGCTAATGTACGCTCGAGCTGCTTCTGATATGGCTTTATGCATTTATGATGAGTGCTCTGTGTTGCTGTTGATTTATCTCGTAGCAGCAATCGTCAAATCTAAAACACCTTATTTCCTTTAATTGGCACATATTGCCCTTGTTTCTCATTTTCGGTAATGTTTCGATCTCTGGAAGCAGCCAATATGACTGAATATAATATGTGGCATGTTGTCCACTCCTAATTTGCAAGAACACCTGACTCAGTGATACATGCCATTCCTATACGCTGGTACATGTAGGAAGAGAGACAACCACTACAAGAATCTCTGAGCAGCGACGCGTAAGAAGACTTGAATATGTTCCAAAAGGTTTTTACAGTTATTTATTTTCAAATACAATTACAAATTTCACATAATATTATAATGGATAATATCGGGTGAGTGTAGTTTGTCATCTACAGTTAGACATTTACATTCATTGCTGCCCAGTTTTCCTCACCCTCGAGATGAAACTGACGAAAGGTGATATATTTGGATAAGCTGGCACCATCTGGTGCTCTGGTTGTCTGGACACCACCGCCAGTTCTCTGAAATGTTGACGCCACTCCTTTCAGCGAGATGGTCCACAAAGAAATTCAGGTTTATCGGAGAGAAGCCAGGTGTCAGATTTTTCTTTTTCAAAATTGCTCCTGACTTAACTTCCAAATAACAGCCCTCTTGGGGACTTGGACTACAATATGCGAAACAGAGCTATGACTATTGATGCTGGCCTTCGCGTGTATCTCAGGTTTCTGATGGTTGGTCCATAAACAGTGCATGGGAAGATTGGGAGGATGGCAGAAGCGATTTGTAACATTGGCTCAAACAAAAATTACAGTTAATTCTTTGAGAAAATGGACTAAGATAACTAGCTCAGCCTCTGTTCTGTAGTCACTGGTAAGGCTCAGAACTTTGCTGAAAAATGATATGATTCATTGCAACAAAATGCTGACACTGCCAGAGGGTCTAATCACAACAGAAAACATCACACTAATGTAGATACAGATGCCCAAACAGGCTCAGAGCTCACAGAGGCATTGATTCAAACAGAGGTCTGGAAACTTGCAGAAGTCTTGACATTATGGAATTTTCTGAAACTGTTAGATATTCTGATATTTACAGAAATGCTGACAGTAATGCATATTCTACATGTAACATAGACCCTAACGTTGATAGAGATATTTACACAAGTAGCATCAGTCTGAGTTAAGCTACTTGTTTAAATTTTAAATTAATTTTGGAAATTATGTAGCAGTCAACAACTAACTGTTGCATTGGCATTTTCAATGTCTCAACCAAAGAAGTTGCACATCAGCAATCTCATTCTTTACAGACCATTTGAATATATCTTCAAATTACATCGCTGTTCTAACTCGAACAAGACTCAGGTAGCCTCCGTACAAGTAACACACAATTGTTAAAGACTGATTTCTCTCACTGAGGCTGCATTTGCTGGACAGTCTTTCCTGTAAGGGTTAACCTTGAGAAGGATTGATTGATCAACCAGCATTTGGGATCCAAGAAGGAGAAGAATGCAGGTTGTGGCTTTTTGGCTTTTTCAATCTAAGCTGTTCAACAGCAACCACATATTATTCTGGGCAAATGCACAGCATTTGGCCCATTGCCTTTTATCGTTGGTCATTGTCCGTACACATTTAGATTGTTTTCGGAGTTCTGAGGTCGCCTGTCTCATCCTGCATTACAGGCAGGCTGTTCTGGATTCCGATTAGCGTCTGGCTTGACAAATAAAAAAGATTTATGGTTCATAAATTGCCTTGTAGCTTTCGACCCCTGTGGTAAACTTTTGACCACTTCGTTATTGATCTCTCTTTCAAAGGAAAACTTCGTTGTTGTCAAATCTATCTTTGCATCTTCTAATTTTAAACATCTTATTTGCAACTGCCCTATATGCCAACTTCCCCACTTTAGTGCCTGCCCACGGACGTCTGCCGTGGGTGGCATGTTTTTCGGAGGTCCACCATTCATTATGTATTCTCTTGCCTTGTTTGTCTGCCCAGGTGCAACACGCCACACATATTCTGTTTGAATTTTATTTGTAACGATACAGCCCTTCTGACAAATCCCTATGTCCTATTGTGATCTCAAGTTATTTTCATCATTATTTACCACCGCATAAAAAAGTTTCATCATACGCAACCTTACTTATCATCTCTTAGACATCTACATAGAAGTTGATGACATATAGCAGACAGAACAGGAACACTGACATTGATCCCGACAGAAGTACCATGGAAACAGATGAATGTAGGAGTCAGCAATTGATGGTAATCAAATAGTTTGGATTTTTCTCCATTGACCTGATGACCTCAGGCTTTTTACGGTATAGAATCCATGTTGAAGAGTCACAGACACCTCCATTCTGAGTGTAAATTTCTGTGCTTTCTGGTGTGTCGGTCATGTGAATGTGAAATTGCTAGAAATTTAAATTCAGTGTCAAAGACATGATACTGAACGTATATTTCAGTGAAATTCTTCCTACTTATAAAGTCTGAGATGCAGTGTGTTTCATTAAATTTCTTCCTCCTCATTTCCAGGTCAAATGTCTGGTCATTACAGTCAAGAGACAAATGAACTGCAGATGCTGGAATTCTAATTAGACAGGCAGGAGGCTAGATGAACACAGCCAGCAAGGCAGCATCAGGAGGTGGAGAAGTCGACATTTCGGGTTCACCATTGTTCAGGACTGGGTGTGGTATGGGGTAGCTGCAGCTTATGGGGTAGCCAGGATCAGAGTGTTGAAGGAAGGCTACATGGTGGAAGGTAAAGTGTATGACCTGTTTAGTCAATGGGTTGAATGAATCCAGTTGTTGACAGGGAGAAGTGGCAGTCAGGAGTAGGGATTGGGACGGGAGTCGGGAGATTGGGAGTGAGGTTACTCGGAATTGTCAAACTCAGTGTTGAATCCTCCGATCTGTAGAATGCCTAACCTAAAGATAAAGTATTGATTCTCCAGTTGACGCTGCAATTTGTTTTGGACATGGGATAGTCCAAAGATGGGCATGTTGGAAATTCAAAGGCTGGGGAATTGAAATGAACAGAGACTGGGAAGTCCGGTCATCTGCTGCGGACCATCCTGTGAAATTCTGTGAGCTGAACCCTAAGTTTAGACTCTGTCTCGTCGATGTTGAGAGGACCTCATTTTGAGCTTCTGATGCATTATCCTAAGTTGGAAGATAAGCAGAATATTTTTGTCTCATCTGGAAGGTATGTTTGGAGCCCAGGAGGGAGGTGATGTAGGTGGCATACTTGCATTTGTTTGCACGTTCCTGGTTGCAGGGCACGTTACCTGAGGGTTCAGCGGGGGAGAGAAGTTGCAGTGAACTAAGAAATGATGGAGGGAACGGGGCTTTCAGCAACCTGACAGGGTGGGGAAATGAAGATGTTCCTGTTTGTGATGTCTATTTGGGGTTCGTGGTTGTGTTTGAGGATAATGCATTGCAGGCGGAGACTGATGGGGTAGTAGGACGACATAGGACATTCTTTTCTTATCGTGGATGGAGGGAATGTGTTCAGAGTGGTGGTCTGGGAAAGGAGGTGGTGCGGTGGAGGGCTGTATGGATATTCAAAATACTTCGACACCTGGGATTCTTGCGATTGGGATGTGTCTGCATCCAAGCAGATGCAGCGGATTTGGAGCGATTGTGAAATTGGCATAGAGTTATTGCAGGATACGGGGTGGGAGGATGTGCAGTTCAGGTAGTTATGGGTGTCTATAGGAGACGTACGTTTGAATTATGTTACTGGCGGTGGAAATGGAGTGATCGAGGAAGTGGTAGGAGGGCTCTGAGAATGATCAAGTGAATTTCTTCGGGGTATGGAAGTTGTGGTTGAAGTCGATGTTCTGTTCCAGGTCAGCATGAGTGTAAAACGCTGTATCGATGCAGTCATCGATGTAACCGTGGAAGAGATCGGGTACAATACCTGCGAAAATGCTGAAGCGGGAATGTTTGCTATGACCGGCAAATAGCCAGGCATAGCTGGGATGCATCCAGGTACCCATGGCTGGTTACCAATCACAGTCAAGATCAATTACAATGTTTTCATAACAAATAACTTGTTTGAACTTCTGACTTGCACCAGGGCTTGTGTGTTGTAATATTATCCAGAAAGTACTAATTAGACACACTCATGCAAATTAGAAACTGCAGAATGAAAGAGCTTTGAGAAACAAGGAAATAAATAGACACTCCGGACCATTGCAAAACAAATGATGTGCAGTTAATTTTATGCAAATTTTACGTTACCCTCACTGATAGATTGCTGTTGTTTCGTAGTGTGAAAAGGTCGTTGAGCACTGTTTTCATAAGAAAATAATGAAATGGCCAGAGATTATGCGACAACTGTAGCAGGTTCACTAATTCTTCTTTTTGTTGAGTTGGCAAAACTGGCAGAAGTAGATTTGTGTGGAATGGCAAAAGGAAGAACGTCGTTCTTCGTTGATGGAGGAGCTCAGGATTTTCCCACTTACTTGCTCTGTAAATATTGGATTTGCTTTTCTTATCTTGGCAGAATATTGAGAGAATGAGAACAATTGCCTATTGATATGGAATTCAGAATTAAGGGATTTTGCAAAACACATTCAAGAACACATTCCAGTAAAATGCAAGAAAGTGAAAGATGTCGTAGATTGTCTATTTGTTCTCAACGTCTAAAATTGTGGAATTCCTGAACGGAAGGCAAAAATCAACACACTGATTGCTTGGCAATGAGTAACACTGGGTTTGCAATACGTTGTGAAACGGTCATTTTATTTAAATCAAAACTCACTATGTCACCAACAAAGAATTATTGGAAGGTTAAATTGCACTTCAGGGGTGGAGTGTAGAGGACCCAGGCTACATTGAAAACGCATTTCCTGAACTTGGGTTGACTCTAATACTGACACACATTCTTAAACTAAACCTGTCGCTGAATCTAAGAGAGATTGCGAAAGAATACAGACCAGGATCAGACAGTGAAATTGATGTACACCCTGAAATTAATAGATTCCCTTAAACAAATGTTCGTTCTAAATCTAATAAGAATTTGAATAGTATCTGCCTGATATTCTTAATTAAACTGTTGCTGAAATTAACAAATCTCCTACATTTAATAAATACTATTAAACCGACAGAGCCAGTGACACATT